>NC_087166.1:19346265-19348765 GCF_035594125.1 Scylla paramamosain | reverse complement strand
CTGTAGAACACCACCTCTCCTCTTCTAAATCTCATCTTCTTTTCCTCACTGAAACTCAGCTGTCTGAGGCAACTGACAGTAGCCCCTTTTCTATTCCCTCCTACTTTCTCTATCCTCATTTTCGATCCAAAGCTGGATGCTGCGTTTATGTGCGCAATGACTTAACCTGCTCTCGTGCCCACGCTCTTGAATCTTCCGAGTTTTCCACCATCGGGCTACAACTACACAGGCTCTCATACGAAATTTATCTGTGCTGTATACCTCTCACCTAACTCCTCTGACTATAAGAAATTCTTTGACTACTTAACTTCCAAAGTGGAACACATTCTGACCCTCTTCCCTTTTGCAGAGATCTCCATTCTTGGAAACTTCAATGTTCACCACCAGCTTTGGCTTTCCTCTCCCTTCACTGACTATCCTGGTGAACTAGCCTACAACTTTGCTATCCTCCATGACATAGAGGAATTGGTGCAACACCCTCCTCGTATTCCTGACCGTCTTGGAGATACGCCCAACATTCTTGACCTTTTCCTGACCTCTAATCCTTCTGCTTAAGCTGTCACCCTTTCTTCTCCGTTGGGCTCCTCCGATTACAATCTCATATCTTTATCTTGTCCTATCGCTCCAATCCCTTCTCAGGATCCCCCTAAGCGAAGGTGCCTCTGGCGTTTTTGCCTCTGCTAGTTGGGGGGGACCTGAGGAGGTATTTTGCTGTTTTTCCTTGGAATAACTACTGTTTCCGTGTCAGAGACCCGTCCTTGTGTGCTGAGCGGCATAACAGAGGTGATAGTGTCTGGCATGGAGGTGTTACATTCCTCACTGTTTTTCTCGTCCTAAACCTTCTAAACCTTGGTTTAACACAGCTTGTTCTCGTGTTATACATGATAGAGAGATGGCCCACAAAAGGTACTTAAGCCTTCCATCACCAGAATCTCATGCACTTTATATTTCTGACCGGAACCATGCCAAATCTGTTCTCCAACTAGCCAAAAACTCCTTCATTAACAGAAAATGTCAAAACCTTTCAAGATCTAACTCCCCTCGTGATTTCTGGCATCTAGCCAAAAATATCTCTAATAACTTTGCTTCTTCTTCTTTCCCTCCTCAATTTCAATCAGATGGCTCCACTGCTATCACATCTATTTCTAAAGCTGAACTCTTCGCTTAAACCTTTGCTAAAAACTCTACCTTGGACGATTCTGGGCTTGTTCCTCCCTCTCCTCCACCCTCTGACTACTTCTTGCATATATGAAAATTCTTCGCAATGATGGTTTTCCATGCCCTCGCTGGCCTAAACCCTCGGAAGGCTTATGGACCTGATGGGGTCCCTCTTATTGTTCTCCGAAACTGTGCCTCCGTGCTTGCACCTTACCTAGTAAAACTCTTTCAGCTCTGTCTGTCAACATCTAACTTTCCCTCTTGCTGGAAGTATGCCTACATTCAACCTGTTCCTAAAAAGGGGTGACCGTTCTAATCCCTCAAACTACCGTCCTATTGCTTTAATTTCCTGCCTATCTAAAGTTTTCGAATCTATCCTCAACAGGAAGATTCTTTAAATATCTATCACTTCACAACCTTCTATCTGATCGCCAGTATGGGTTCCGTCAAGGCCGCTCTACTGGTGATCTTCTGGCTTTCCTTACTGAGTCTTGGTCATCCTCTTTTAGAGATTTTGGTAAAACTTTTGCTGTTGCCTTGGAAATATCAAAAGCTTTTGATAGAGTCTGGCACAATGCTTTGATTTCCAAACTACCCTCCTATGGTTTCTATTCTTCTCTCTGTAACTTCATCTCAAATTTCCTTTCTGACCGTTCTATTGCTGCTGTGGTAGACGGTCACTGTTCTTCTCCTAAATCTATTAACAGTGGTGTTCCTCAGGATTCTGGTCCTGTCACCCACTCTCTTCTTATTATTCATTAATGATCTAAACCAAACTTCTTGTCCTATCCACTCCTACGCTGATGATATCCACCCTGCACTTTTCCACGTCTTTTCATAGACGTCCAACCCTTCAGGAGGTAAACATATCACGTAGGGAAGCTGCAGAACGCTTGACTTCTGATCTTTCTAAAATTTCTGATTGGGGAAGAGCAAACTTGGTATTGTTCAATGCCTCAAGAACTCACTTCCTCCATCTATCAACTCGACACAACCTTCCACACAACTATCCCCTCTTCTTCAATGACACTCAACTGGCCCCCTCTTCTACGCTGAACATCCTCGGTCTGTCCTTTACTTATAATATGAACTGGAAACTTCACATCTCATCTCTAGCTAAAACAGCTTCTATGAAGCCAGGCGTTCTGAGACGTCTCCGCCTGTTTTTCTCATCCCCCCCCCACAGCTACTAGCTCTGTACAAGGGCCTTTTCCGTCCATGTATGGAGTATGCTTCACATGTCTGGTGGGGGTTCCACTCATACTGCTCTTCTAGACAGGATGGAATCAAAAGCTTTTCGTCTCATCAACTCCTCTCCTCTAACTGACTGTCTTCAGCCTCT
>NC_087166.1:19333765-19338765 GCF_035594125.1 Scylla paramamosain | reverse complement strand
TGTGTGGCACCCTACAGCTGGGGATGTACGATGGACCCAAGCGTCAGGTAGATAGAGTGTGGTGATCACGTCTATGAGGTCAAAAGGTTCGCCAGGAAGCGAGACAATATTACTGAAAGAATTTAGGAGAGCAAGTAAGTCTTGTTGAGATTCTGGGAAATCAAGAACAGATATGTAATCTTCCGTGATAGGAGGGAGAGAAGACATGTTATGGCTGTCAGATACAGATACATTATTGATAGAGGAAGAAGGTAAATCATCCAGGGTTAGAACTTCCTCAGAATAAGGCAAAGCTTCTCCGTGTAGTACATATGCATTGAACTTGAAAGGCGTAGATGTGACATTTTTCACCCCCGATTTTGCAGAATCCCATTGTCATCGATTGGGGTAAGGACGGATTCTAACTCAACACCCTATACATGGAGATTGTTATGCCAAACAGCCGATATCAGTTCCCCATACAACAGACTTAGATTTAGCGTTTACAACATATAAAGCACATTCAGATAGCGTTACCTGGATCTGCTAACAAAACTTGTTTACAAGGAGTTACACCGTGGTCTGACTAGGAAGATTTTATATATATATATATATATATATATATATATATATATATATATATATAATATATATATATATATATATATATATATATATATATATATATATATATATATATATATTATATATATATATATATATATATATATGAGGGATACTAGCCAAGGGCAAAATGTAAAATAAGAAAATAAGAAAAGCCTACTGAGATGCCGGTTCCCGAACAAGGTCCGTAACGCTGATCAAAAATTGAAGGATAAGTGTCTTAAAACCCCCCTCTTGAAGGAGTTCAAGTCATAGGAAGGTAACAAATACAGAAAAAGGCAGTGAGTTTCAGAGTTTACCAGAGAAAGGAATTAATGATTGAGAATACTGGTTAACTATTGCATTAGAAAGGTGGACAAAATAGGGGTGAGAGGAAACAAAAGAGATTCTTGTACAGCGAGGCTGTGGGAGGAGTGGACGCATGCAGTTAGCAAGATCAGAAGAGTAGTTAGCATGAAAATAGCGATACCAGATAGCAAGAGATGCAACACTGCGGCGATGAGAAAGAGACTAAAGACAGTCAGTTAGAGGAAAGGAGTTGATGAGACGAAAAGCTTGAATTGAATTGAATTCAACCCTGTCTACAAGAGCGGTATGAGTGGAACCCCCCCCCCCCCCCCAGACATGTGAAGCATACTCCATACATGGACGGGTAAGACCCTTGAAACAGGGTTAGCTGATAAGGTGGGGTGGGGAGACGTTTCAGAACGCCTAACTTCATAGAAGCTATTTTAGCTAGAGATGAGATGTGAAGTTTCCAGTTTATATTATAAGAAAAAGTACAGACCAGAAGATGTTCAGTGTTAAAGACGGGACTGTTGAATGTCATTGAAAAAGAAAGGAAAGTTGTCTGAAAGGTTGTGTCGAGTTGATAGATGGAGGAATTGAGTTTTTGAGGCATTGAACAATACCAAGTTTGCCCTGCCCCAATAAAAAATTTTAGAGAGATCAGAAGTCAGGAGTTCTGTGGCTTCCCTGCGTGAATTGTTTACCTTTCAAAAGGATTGGAACGTCTATGAAATGACGTGGAAAAGTGCAGGGTGGTATCATCAGCGTAGGAGTGGACAGGACAAGAAGTTTCATTTAGAACATCATTGATGAATAATAGGAAGGCAAGTGAGTGACAGGAAATAACACTGAGGGACACCACTGTTAATAGATTTAGGAGAACAGTGACCGCCTCCCACAGCCGCAATAGAACAGTCAGAAAGGAAAGGAGGGTAGTTTGGAAATCAAAGCTTTTTGCCAGACTCTAATCAAAAGTTTTTTATGTCTAAGGCAAGAGCAAAAGTTTCACCCAAAATCTCTAAAAGAGGATGACCAAGAGTCATTAATGAATGCCAGAAGCCATCACTAGTAGAGTGGCCATGACGGAACCCATAGTAGCGATCAGATAGAAGATTGTTAAGTGATAAATGTTTAAGAATCTTCCTGTTGAGGATAAATCCAAAAACTTTAGATAGGCAGGAAGTTAAAGCAATAGGACGGTAGTTTGAGGGATTAGAACGGTCACCTTTTTTTAGGAACAAGATGAATGTAGGCACACTTCCAGCAAGAAGGAAAGTTAGATGTTGACAGACAAAGTTGAAAGAGTTTGACTAGGCAAGGTGCAAGCATGGAGGTGCAGTTTCGGGAGGGACCCCCATCAGGTCCATAAGCCTTTGGAGGGTTTAGGTCAGTAGAGGAATTGAAAAGATCATTGCGAATAATTTTAATAGAGGAGGAGAGGGAAGAACAAGCCCTGAATCGTCCAAGGTAGAGTTTTTAGCAAAGGTCTGAACGAAGAGTTCAGCTTTTAGACAGATGTGATAGCAGTAGTGCCATCTGGTTGAAATAAAGGAGGGAAAGACGAAGAAGAAGCAAAGTTATTGGAGATGTTTTTGGCTAGATGCCAGAAGGAGTTTTTGGCTAGTTGGAGAACAAACAGACTTGGCATGTTTCCGGCCAGAAATAGAAAGTGCATGAGAATGAGTCTGTGAGACAGGCAAACTAGATGATGTAGCATAAGAATTCCATGTAGGTAATGTCTAGTTGCTCCTAGAAGGGAGAGTCGCATCAGACGTTACCACACCACCAAGAGAAGAAATATCAGAGGGAAGAACAGTGGGAATATAAGTATCTCATTGAGCGATTTCATTCATGGCAGGGAAAGGGCTGATGTTATACTTGCACATGGTGGGGAAGCCTATGAGAAGATCAGCATTAAAAGATACATTTGATACAATGTAGAAATTATCATATATGTCTGGTTCCTGGAGTGATAAAGACAGTGATCAGATTACTTTCCCGTGATGTAATATAATTTTCCCTGATATACCATTAAAATTAGTATCTGCAAGGAATACAGTGATGTGATTCTGAGAAAAGGAAGAGTCCCCCAAAATACATCCATTTTTGATAAGGTTAACACCAGCACTCTATCAAGGAAAGCTTTGTATGATGTAGAGAGACACATAACATCTTTATCAATGTCAATGAATAATTCAGCATATCTAATGTTAACTGAAGGAACTCCTGAGTTACGACGATGAATAAAGCATACCTTGTGTTTTGTTCGATTTTTAGGTACATATGAAGGCGATGATTTAATGACTGATAATGATGTTATAATGGATTGGACAGAGAAGGGTGCGAAGGATTTCCCCGCCGATGTTTGTTGAGCAGCCTGAGACTTTGAATGATTATCCCTGCAGTCTTACAATAGATTACCTTTTGTAGAAGGAACACAATGCACTAGCGTTGAATGAGTGTCTTCCTGGGCTATCAAGAACAATCTTATACTGCTCGAGAACATGACCAGGTAGCTTGCAACGGGTGCAGGTGACATTTCTTGATCTCGATTTTGATCAAGTGTACTGATATCTAGACGAAGGAGATGTACGTCTAGTGGGAACGTCTACGAGAAGGTGAAGAACACGAAGGTTGGTGATGATGGTGAGATGAAAGAGTCAGGTGAAGAGGCAATCAAGTACCTGAACAGCCTCAGGGCTGGAAAGAAGACGCTTTTCAAATATGACTTTGCAGACTTCATATATGTAATCTGTTTTATTGAATTCGATGTCACTTGTGATCTGGAAATTAGGAGCATCAAGGAAGGTGGTGAACAAGAGATAAGCTATGAGTCGTTTTAACTCATCTTTTGACAGTGAGTCACCAGTAAACCAATTTGAATCTTGGAGTTGAGCGATCATTTTTGAGCTCAGAGAAGAGGCAATGTTTTCTGCCTTATAAGGATTAGTGTGTGGGCGGACGTGATGTGTGTTATATTTTGAGAGTTGAGGAGAGAATGAGTGTCTCCAAGCTTTGAGTGACTGTAAGTGATTTCTTAGGTGCGTAGGGAAGTCATCAAAGGTAGTAATACAAGCGAATTTATCTATTTTCACCATCAGGCCAGCGATACTCGGGGGATCGTGACAGATACGTGATTTCAAAATGGATATTCTCTCCTTATCAGATGTGGCTGAACTTCTGGTACTTTCTTCCTCAATCCTTTGAATAAACTGATGATTTCGTGATTGCGTGATAAGCAGGAAAACAGACGGCGACAGGTGTGGCCACTGGGAGATGAGGCAGGAGCGGCGGGGAGCACGTGGGGTGAGCTGATCCAGTGTTGAAGCATGGCAAGGGACAGGCAAGGCCGGACCACGATTTGCCACGTCGAGAGCGATACACCAACAATGCCCTCGAAGTGATGAATGATAACGCTTCGCAACTTCCCTGCTATGATGGCGTGATACTCGTGTGTCAGCATGTACTGCATTTTTCAGAGTCGAGATTTTGTGTGTCTTCGATCGCCACAACACCGTTGCCCACCACGGTTTCCTCTAGTTTGGCCATTAGTGTTTCCATTGATGTACACGGTATGGCTGTGATTACTCTGGAGGTAGAAGCTGGATATTATTGGTAGCGTGGAGGTCGTGGTTTGATTATGGTTGATTGTGCGAGTATAGGATACAACTTGTAAGAGTTTTTTCTTGATTTAATGATGGACAGGATGTAAACGCGTGATACCGTTGATGTCAGTCGTGACGATACTTCATTCTCTCTCTCTAACGACTGATATAAACCGACTCTCTGAACGGACTGACTCTCTAGCTATGCGTACAACTCTTTTTGTGCGAGATGAAGTGGATCAAAGTTCAGAATCTGAGATGAAGAAATTACCAATGAGGTGCTTGGAAATGGGGGTGAAGGAACCAATCAGAAAGCTTCTTATTCTGGCCAATGACCAGGAAAGAAATACAGGATGACGATGTAGGTGTTTAATCTAAGGAATGACAGGAATGCAGGGAAGGTGTGGTATTCCCTTGAGAGCGCGACAGAGATGATAAAAAGGTTAAAATAAAGTCTACTCACGTGGGCACGTAGTATGAAATATATGAATGATGAATATATAT
>NC_087166.1:19301265-19331265 GCF_035594125.1 Scylla paramamosain | reverse complement strand
CTCAGAGTTCTGTCCTGTCAGTCACTATCTTCTTATTATTCTTCATAAAATTATTTTTTTTATTAATATTATTCTTCTAAAACAAACTTCTTGTCCTACCAAATTCTACGCTGATGATATCACCCCTCAATTGATCCACATATTTTTTTGTAGACGTCCAACTCTTCATGAATAAACAACTCACGGAGGGAAGCCACAACGCTTCACTTCTGATCTGTCTCCTTTTATATATATATATATATATATATATATATATATATATATATATATATATATATATATATATATATATTATATATATATATATATATATATATATATATATATATTTTTTTTTTTTTTTTATTGAGGCAGGAAGAAAACAAACTTGTTATTGTGCAATGCCTCAAAAACTCAATTCGGCAATGTATCTACTCGACACAACCTTCCAAATAACCATCTCTCCTTCTCCAATGACACTCAACTGTCCCCTTCTTCTACACTAAACATCTTTGGGCTGTCCTTTACTTATAATCTAAACTGGAAGCTTCATATCTCATCTCTCCGCAAGTTTTTTTTTCTCACACATCGCACCTGCTAACACTGTACAAGGGCCTTATCTGTCATTGCATGGGTTACCCTTCACATGAAATTGAAGTGGGGAGGGTTGCTACCCATTCAGTTATTTCAGATAGGTTGGAATCCTTTTTCTAATCGCCGCAATGGTGCATCTCTTGCTAGCTTCTACCGATATTTTGACGATAACTGTTCTTCTAGTCTTGCTAACTGCATGCCTCCTCTCCTCCCGCGGCCTCGTTGCACAAGACTTTCTACTTTCTCTCAACCCTATTTTGTCCACCTTTCTAACGGAAAAAAATACCAGTATTCTCAGTCTTTCAATCATATTTTTTCTTAACTTCGTTTTCTTTGGCCAGTGTCGCTTCTACATAAAACAAATAAATAAATATATATATCGTAAATAAATAAAAAATACCTTACATTAATTTTTTTTTCGGTGGCAGTGCCTTACACAAAGAGAGAGAGAGAGAGAGAGAGAGAGAGAGAGAGAGAGAGAGAGAGAGGAGAGAGAGAGAGAGAGAGAGAGAGAGAGGAGAGAGAGAGAGAGAGAGAGAGAGAGAGAGAGAGAGAGAGAGAGAGAGAAGGAGAGAGAGAGAGAGAAGGGAGAGAGAGAGAGAGAGAGAGAGAGAGAGAGAGAGAGAGAGAGAGAGAGAGAGAGAGAGAGAGAGAGAGAGAGAGAGAGAGAGAGAGAGAGAGTTCACTTTCCTAATTTGGCATATTCCCAAGCCTCCTAAAATATATATATATATATATATATATTATATATATATATATATATATATATATATATCTATATATATATATATATATATATATATATATATATATATATATATATAATATATATATATATATATATATATATATATATATATATATATATATATATATATATATATATATATATATATATATATATATATATATATATATATATATATATATATATATATATATATATATATATATATATATATATATATATATATATATATATATATATATATATATATATATATATATATATATATATTATATACTTTAAGTTCAATTGAGAAACACTGCTCCTTTCTATGCTACAGCCTTCTATACAACAATAAACTTAGATAACACTGTGTAACACTTTTTGTCCTTGAGTAAAAACTGTTATTTTCGATTTGCTTATGCCTAGAAAACAAAGAAAAACAGTGATATTTATTTCTAGCTTTGCTCTTGTGGGCGGGATAATGATATTTACGAAAGTTACCTATTCCCGGTTGGAGAAAGTAGCGAATCTGAACACTCATTTGCACAAAATAGAAATAAAACGACATATGATACAAAAATAGCATTTATTTGTTCTAGGATTACACAAAATGAGATAAGAAAACATTAAAATTGAGTAAATCACTTTCACGAATCAGCCCACAAATATAGTCTCCAATCATGATCTCATTATACGACCCTTGGTAGCGGCGTTCAAAGTCCACTATATCCTGGTGGAGGAGCTCGCCTTGTTCCTCGGAATATGTCCCCATGTTCTCCTTAAATTCATCAAAAAGAGCGTCAAGGATATGGATTTTAGGTGACATCCTGCAACCCATCTTGCAATAGTTTCTCACCAAGGTCTCAACAAGTTCCACATAGATATCGGCTTTGTGGTTCCTCAAGAACCCAAGAACCACTGCGACAAAACTGTTACAAGCTGCTTTCTCCGTCCTAGTGAGCTTCTTGGGGAACTCCTTGCACTTAATGACACTATTTATTTGTGAACTGACGAAGACATCGGCATCCACTTTTGCCTCAGACATATTAGGAAAGATATCATGGGGGTACTTGAAAACTGCAGACGCCTTATCTAGAGCTCTGCCGACTTGTTTCATAAGTCTTATTTTTAATTCAGTGGAAGAAACAGTACCTTGCTTAGGTCCATCAAGAACTCCCATTTGACGTTGCTCTTTCCGACACTAAATTCGGTCCGCCGTAGCCAGTCCCTCTTGTGGTAGTGTGCCACGGTGTCCATACTGTCCCAACAGCAAAGATAACAAACAAACTTGGTAAGGTCTCGTTGGAAACCTATCAGGGCCATCATTTTGAAGTCTTCGAAGACCTCCCAACCGTACTTTTCATATTTCAAGGCATCTAGCAATATCTTGACACTACTGTATTCATCTTTGAGTTGGACAGATTGAGCGAGGGGAAGAGATGGATACATGTTCCCGTAATAAAGAAACACTGCTGTGGGGCTCCTGCACGAGCTGTCGATAAAGAGACGCCACTCACTGGGGTTACAGGAATTCCAATTGCTTCAAACAGACCGGTCATATTGAGGCAAAAACAAAGCTCATCTTGACGAGTATAAAAAAAATGAAAAATGAAGGTGACGCTTTCTTTGACCTGACATTTTTTACATATTCATTTAACAAATTCCACTGCTTGAGGCTCGACGTCAAAAGCTCGGCATTGGACTTTGTGAGGCCAAGATCTCTGATCAGGTCTTTCACGTCATTTTGGTTGGGGTAGTAAGGGTTTATCTCCTCAGTTGCGCCTCTAAAATCAGGATCAATGACTTCATCTTTTTCTGAACTGTTTTTCTTTTTTTAAAAACTGCTGCCCTCTCTTTTGGAGGAGTGGGTACGGGGAGGCAAGAACAGTGTGGCTTTGGCGCAATGGATTAATTAAGAGCTGGATGTATGATAGCAGGTTAGTTTCAAAACATCGCTGTCCAGATCAGGAAAAAAAAAGTTAAGGGGAATAATTGTCATTTTCTTTGATTTCTAGATAAAAATAATTAGGAAATAACATTTCCGGATCAAAGACAAAAAAAAAAAAACATAAATAAATAAATGAATAAATAGATGAAGAAATAAAATTTTGTTACACGGTGTAATCAACCTTTCACGAAATTAAGACAAGACTCTGCAACATATTACACACCAAGACATATATTACAAACTATGCAATTCATATAACTGCAACGTTCAATTAATTTGAAAATAATGGAAATCAATATCTTAAACTTTTAAGTATTTTCTTTATTTATTAAGTATAATGTCGATTATTATAAACAGACTGTGCGTGATTGTGTGTGAAAATTTTCGATGTCATTAATGTGATGAATGTATCATAAATGAGCCACTAATATCACATGAATATTAAATGGCCATTGTATCGTGGCCAAGGTAGTGGAGGTAGACGTCAGCGGAAAGATGAGTCCTCTGTTGTGGCAGGCAGGACAGTGCCGGGGCTATGTACTCCTCCTGACTGAGCCCTCGCCCTTGATGGATCTTGTCCAAAAAGGCCATCACCAAGAATGGGACTACTCAGGCAGGTAGGTGTAAAACTAAAGGGTAGAATTACAGAACGCAAGAATATAATTATATATATATATATATATATATATATATATATATATATATATATATATATATATATATATATATATATATATATATATATATATATATATATATATATATATATATATATATAGACATAGGAAATAAGAGAAGCTGCGAGAAACCACCAGGTTACACGTGGCAGTCCCTGCATGAAATATACCTACCTATTTCCACCTTTCATCCCCATCCATAAAACCGTCTTATGTTCTCTTAAAGCTCCCTAATGTCTTAGCACTAACAACTTGATTACTGAGTCCGTTCCATTCATCTACCACTCTATTTGAGAAACAGTTTCTTCCTATCTCTTTCTTAAACATAAATTTTTCAAGCTTGAACCCGTTATTTCTTGTTTTGCCCTGGTTGCTGATCCTTCTTGATATTAAATTGCATTTGCCATCTGTCTGATCATTCGTTCATCCGATCTAAATCTGTGTGCATGGCGATGGCATCCGATTCTAACCTAATTAATATGTCTATCTTTGTGTCATCCGCAAATTTGCTAACATCATTACTAATTCCAGGAGGAGGCAGTAGACACCTGCCGAAACGATAATTACTCCCAGTGAGGTCTAATGCACTGTTCAGGGGGTGCTGTGAACTTATCATTAAACCCAGCTGTGACCTCACTGAAAGTTTCCCTTTGTGTCTCACAGCACAAGGGGGCAGTCACAGCCTGCCCTCTAAAGATAACTCTCTTCCTCCTCACAAAACTACAAGCACCTCATAACACACACACCCTTCACTCAAAAATTTTAAGATCATGGCGACTCCTACACCAGCCTAGGAGTCCCCATCTGGGGAGGGGACCATAAATGTCCCCAGGTCGGACTGCCTTTCTGTCGACGACCCTAGGTGTCTTGACACCCCCCTCAACTTTTTTTTCATTAACTTCTGCAACATTCGCGGTCTAAGATCTAATTTTCAATCTGTAGAACACCACCTCTCCTCTTCTAAACCTCATCTTCTTTTCCTCACTGAAACTCAGGTGTCTGAGGCAACTGACAGTAGCCCCTTTTCTGTTCCCTCCTACTTCTCTATCCTCATTTTCGATCCAAAGCTGGATACTGCGTTTATGTGCGCAATAACTTAACCTGCTCTCGTGCCCACGCTCTTGAATCTTCCGAGTTTTCCACCATCTGGCTACGACTACAGAGTCATTCTCATACTAAATTTATCTGTGCTATATACCTCTCTTCTAACTCCTCTGAGTATAAGAAATTCTTTGACTACTTAACTTCCAAAGTGGAGCACATTCTGACCCTCTTCCCTTTTGCAGAGATCTCCATTCTTGGAGACATCAATGTTAACCACCAGCTTTGGCTTTCCTCTCCCTTCACTGACCATCCTGGTGAACTAGCCTACAACTTTGCTATCCTCCATGACATAGAGCAATTGGTTCAACACCCTACTCGTATTCCTGACCGTCTTGGAGATACGCCCAACATTCTTGACCTTTTCCTGACCTCTAATCCTTCTGCTTATGCTGTCACCCTTTCTTCTCCGTTGGGCTCCTCTGATCACAATCTCATATCTTTATCTTGCCCTATCACTTCAATCCCTTCTCAGGATCCACCTAAGCAAAGGTGCCTCTGGCTTTTTGCCTCTGCTAGTTGGGGGGACCTGAGGAGGTATTTTGCTGATTTTCCTTGGAATGACTACTGCTTCCGTGTCAGAGACCCATCTTTGTGTGCTGAGTGCATAACAGAGGTGATAGTGTCTGGCATGGAGGCGTACATTCCTCACTCTTTTTCTCGTCCTAAACCTTCTAAACCTTGGTTTAACACAGCTTGTTCTCGTGCTATACATGATAGAGAGGTGGCCCACAAAAGGTACTTAAGCCTTCCATCACCAGAATCTCATGCACTTTATATTTCTGCCCGGAACCATGCCAAGTCTGTTCTCCAACTAGCCAAAAACTCCTTCATTAACAGAAAATGTCAAAACCTTTCAAGATCTAACTCCCCTCGTGATTTCTGGCATCTAGCCAAAAATATCTCCAATAACTTTGCTTCTTCTTCTTTCCCTCCTCTGCTTCAACCAGATGGCACCACTGCTATCACATCTATTTCTAAAGCTGAACTCTTTGCTCAAACCTTTGCTAAAAACTCTACCTTGGAGGATTCTGGGCCTGTTCCTCCCTCTCCTCCACCCTCTGACTACTTCATGCCACGTATTAAAATTCTTCGCAATGATGTTTTCCATGCCCTCGCTGGCCTAAACCCTCGGAAGGCTTATGGACCTGATGGGGTCCCTCCTATTGTTCTCCGAAACTGTGCCTCCGTGCTTGCACCTTGCCTAGTCAAACTCTTTCAGCTCTGTCTGTCAACATCTACCTTTCCTTCTTGCTGGAAGTTTGCCTACATTCAACCTGTTCCTAAAAAGGGTGACTGCTCTAATCCCTCAAACTACCGTCCTATTGCTTTAATTTCCTGCTTATCTAAAGTTTTTGAATCTATCCTCAACAGGAAGATTCTTAAACATCTATCACTTCACAACCTTCTATCTGATCTGGTATGGGTTCCGTCAAGGCCGCTCTACTGGTGATCTTCTGGCTTTCCTTACTGAGTCTTAGTCATCCTCTTTTAGAGATTTTGGTGAAACTTTTGCTGTTGCCTTAGACATATCAAAAGCCTTTGATAGAGTCTGGCACAAAGCTTTGATTTCCAAACTACCCTCTTACGGTTTCTATCCTTCTCTCTGTAACTTCATCTCAAGTTTCCTTTCTGACCGTTCTATTGCTGCTGTGGTAGACGGTCACTGTTCTTCTCCTAAATCTATTAACAGTGGTGTTCCTCAGGGTTCTGTCCTGTCACCCACTCTCTTCTTATTATTCATTAATGATCTTCTAAACCAAACTTCTTGTCCTATCCACTCCTACGCTGATGATACCACCCTGCACTTTTCCACGTCTTTTCATAGACGTCCAACCCCTCAGGAGGTAAACATATCACGCAGGGAAGCCACAGAACGCCTGACTTCTGATCTTTCTAAAATTTCTGATTGGGGCAGAGCAAACTTGGTATTGTTCAATGCCTCAAAAACTCAATTCCTCCATCTGTCAACTCGATACAACCTTCCAGACGATTATCCCCTCTTCTTCAATGACACTCAACTGTCCCCCTCTTCTACACTGAACATCCTCGGTCTGTCATTTACTTATAATCTGAACTGGAAACTTCACATCTCATCTCTAGCTAAACAGCTTCTATGAAGTTAGGTGTTCTGAGACGTCTCCGGCAGTTTTCTCACCCCCCCAGCTGCTAACTCTGTACAAGGGCTTATCCGTCCATGTATGGAGTATGCTTCACATGTCTGGGGGGGTTCCACTCATACTGCTCTTCTAGACAGGGTGGAATCAAAAGCTTTTCATCTCATCATCTCCTCTCCTCTAACTGACTGTCTTCAGCCTCTCTCTCACCGCCGCAATGTTGCATATCTAGCTGTCTTCTACCGCTCTTTTCATGCTAACTGCTCTTTTGATCATGCGAACTGCATGCCTCCCCTCCTTCCGCGGCCTCGCTGCACAAGACTTTCTTCTTTCTCTCACCCCTATTCTGTCCACCTCTCTAACGCAAGAGTTAACCAGTATTCTCAATCATTCATCTCTTTCTCTGGTAAACTCTGGAACTAACTGCCTGCTTCTGTATTTCCACCTTCCTATGACTTGAATTCCTTCAAGAGGGAGGTTTCAAGACACTTATCCACCAATTTTTGACCACTGCTTTGACCCTTTTTTGGGACTGGCATCTCAGTGGGCATTTTTTTTATTAGATTTTTGTTGCCCTTGGGGAGTATCCTGCCTAAATAAAAAAAAATAAAAAATCCACTATCCAAGTCATTGATATATATTATAAAGAACAATAGCGATAATATTGATCCCTGTGGCACCCCACTAATTACATGACCCCACTCGGACTTAGAGCCGTTTCTTACAACTCTCTCTTTCGTTTAACCATGACCTTATCCAGCCTAACACCTTCCCATCTATCCCGTGTGCCCTAGCCTTTCTCAGGACTCTGACGGGGTACCTTGTCAAACGTTTTACTAGTTTAAATAAAGTTTATAAGATGTCTGAACTATCATCATTATCTGCTGTCTCGTAAACTTTACTGTAAAAACTTAACAAGTTCGTCAGGCAAGACTTTCCCTTCGTGAAGCTATGCTCTGACTGATTTATCAGGTTACATTTGTCTAAATGCTCCCTAATGTTCTTTGTTATTATTGACTCCATTATTTTACCTGCAACAGAGGTTAAGCTATCAGGTCTATAATTATGTGTTAAAGTTTTATCTCCTTTCTTAAAGATGGGTACTACATTAGCCTGCCTCCACATTACTGATACCTCACCTGACTCAAGTTACTTCCTAAAGACTGAAACTAACGGCTCACTAATAATCTCTTTGCATTCCTTAAATACTCCGGGATATATATCATCTGGTCCTGGTGTCTTGAACATTTTTAGCTTATCTATTTCCTGTTCTACCATCTCCCTAGTTATGGTAATATCAGTCAGATTCAAATTTTCATATATATATATATATATATATATATATATATATATATATATATATATATATATATATATATATATATATATATATATATATATATATATATATATATATATATATATATATATATATATATATATATATATATATATATATATATATATATATATATATATATATATATATATATATATATATATATATATATATATATATATATATATATATATATATATATATATATATATATATATATATATATATATATATATATATATATATATATATATATATATATATATAATTTATAATGCAAGATAGAAGTATAGAAGACAGGGCAGAGATGAAGAGAGATAGAGACAAAGGAGAGCGAGGGACGTGAACACGTCCCAGATGGGTAGCCAGGCGAGATAAAGTTGCCATAAAAATTACATAAATAAGAAATTTATTTTTCCACATGCTTTCTCAATTTTCCTGTGCTTCTTAGAAGTTAAAATGAATAGATTCTGTAGCAGAGAGATTGGTCTTTCCTGTAGAGTAATTTGTTTTCCCCCAGTCCTCTAAATAGCATCGCAATGATTTTTCTAAAAAATTGTGCAAATCAGTGCGAGATATCATTGAATGGAGCGGAGACAAAAGTCTCACCCCCTGATCTCCAATTCCCTCTTCCCCTCTTCCCTCCCTGCCCTGTCCTGTGCCTGGCGTCTCCAGGGCCAGCTAATGACATTTCCCACGTCCGCAGTCAGTATGCGGTGAGATTTCAAGAGAGAGTAGACGTGCAGTTGAATGAGTACAGGCGAAGGCATATTTAGGGAGGGTTATTCATGTATATTTAAGGGTGAATTTGCTGTATAACGCCTATTATTATTATTATCATTATTAATATTATTATTATTATCATTATTATTATTATTATTATTATTATTATTATTATTATTATTATTGTTGTATACCATATTAGGCCCTATGAAAAGTCGGAATCTGAAAGAAGCGTAATATCCGACGAGAGAGCCTTTATACAGGCTGTTCTTGTGACAAGTGGATGTTGTGTGCACAGTCTTGTCTTCTTTTGCCGTTGTACAAAGTATTTTTGGCTAAAGCAGGCTCCGTCCTCTTCCCCCCAACCCCCCCTTTTTTTTTTGGCTAATTGCAGTCTCTGGTTGTTGTTCTATCGTGTATGCTTATGGGTCGTGTGCTTCTCAAATGTTACTGATGTTCGGCCTCGCAGCTGTGCTTATCCGGAGTTAAAGGAATATATCACAATTTGCGCTAGGCTAGTTATCTACGTTCTTCCCGGATTATCAGCAATTTTATAGGCGGCGGGAATCTATCTTCTGGAAGAATGTAAATATACTGTCACTTGGCCAGAGTGAGTAATATTTCCATTGGACAGTGGGGGAGTCTCCATTACTGTGGGCGGTTTATCCAGCGGGGTATTACCCTCGCCTTGGATGTCCGTCATCTATATTGTCTGTTACTTAGCATGTGGTTTATTGATTCTTTCCAGCTTGGAGCATTAATTTAGCATTTGTTATACCACTGCCCCCTGTAGGTGATGAAATATGGTGATGGCCTCAGAGATTTGATAGTTGTAGACGACTAGCAGGTGTCTAGATTTGCCATATTTGTGCCTTGCACTAAGCTCATGTAGAAGGTGACTTAGGGAAGCTGACGCGAGTTAATGGCAGCTGTGAGGGGGGGTTAAACCTCTTCGTAACAGAGTTTGGTGACCTCAACAGGCTAGCTGGAAGCTTCATAACCACGTAGGAGAAACAGTTGTTTATCGTTTGTTTGGATGTCCTTTGTGTGCCTGACAGTTTGATGTCAGGACACATAATTCCACTAATAGTGCCTAAGGATGTTTAAATCCTACTTACAGTACTGGAAGATTTTCACAGAGAGAAAGCATGTCACTGGCCCTCGCTGGCCTAGACCCTCGGAAGGCTTATGGAACTGATGGGGTCCCTCCTATTGTTCTCCGAAACTGTGCCTCCGTGCTTACACCTTGCCTAGTCAAACTCTTTCAGCTCTGTTTGTCAACATCTACCTTTCCTTTTTGCCTTAAGTTTACTTACATTCAGCCTGTTCCTAAAAAGAGTGACCGTTCTAATTCCTCAAACTACCGTCCTATTGCTTTAATTTCCTGCCTATCTAGAGTTTTTGAATCTATTCCCAATACAAAGATACTTAAACATCTATCACTTCACAACCTTCTATCTGATCGCCAGTATGGGTTCCGTCAAGGCCGCTCTACTGGTGATGTTCTGGCTTTCCTTACTGAGTCTTGGTCATCCTCTTTTAGAAATTTTGGTGAAACTTTTGCTGTTGCCTTGGATATATCAAAGGCTTTTGATAAAGACTGGCATAAAGCTTTGATCACCAAACTACCCTTCTACGGCTTCTATCCTTCTCTCTGTAACATTATCTTAAGTTTACTTTCTGACCGTTCTATTGCTGCTGTGGTAGATTGTCACTGCTCTTCTAAATCTGTTAACAGTGTGTTCCTCAGGGTTCTGCCCTGTCATCCACTCTCTTCTTATCATTCATTAAAAATCTTCTAAACCAAACTTCTTGTCCTATCCACCCCTACGCTGATGATATCACCCTGCACTTTTTCCATGTCTTTTCATAGACGTCCAACCCTTCAGGAAGTAAACATTTCACGCAGGGAAGCCACAGAACGCCTGACTTCTAATCTTTCTAATATTTCTGATTGCGGCAAAGCAAACTTGGCATTGTTGAATGCCTCAAAAACTCAATTCCTCCATCTATCAACTCGACACAACCTTCCAGACAACTATCCCCTCTTCTTCAATGACACTCAACTGTTCCCTACTTCTATACTGAACATCCTCGGTCTGTCCTTTACTTATAATCTGAACTGGAAACTTCACATCTCATCTCTAGCTAAAACAGCTTCTATGAAGTGAGGTGTTCTCAGACGTCTCTGCCAGTTTCTCTCACCCTCCCCCAGCTGTTAAGTCTTTACAAGGGCCTTATCCGTCCATGTAAAGAGTATGCTTCACATGTTTGGGGGGGTTCCACTCATATCGCTCTTCTAGACAGGGTGGAATCAAAAGCTTTTCGTCTCATTAACTCCTCCTCATTAACTCTCCTCTAACTGACTGTCTTCAGCCTCTCTCTCATCGCCGCAGTGTTGCATCTCTAGCTTTCTTCTACCGTTATTTTCATGCTAACTGCTCTTCTGATCTTGCCAACTGCATGCCTCCCCTCCTCCTGCGGCCTCGCTGCACAAGACTTTCTTCCTTTTCTCATCCCTATTCTGTTCACCTATCTAATGCAAGAGTTAACTAGTATTTTCAGTCCTTCAACCCTTTCTCTGGTAAACTCTGGAACTCCCTAAATGCTTCTGTTTTTCTACCTTCCTATGACTTGAATTCCTTCAAGAGGGAGGTTTCAAGACACTTATCCTTCAGTTTTTTACTACCACTTTGGACCCTTTCATGGGACTGGCATCTCAGTGGGCATTTTTTAATTTTTTTATTGGATTTTTGTTACCCTTGGCCAGTGTCCCTCCTACATAAAAAAAAAAAAAAATGTCTGAGAAGATGAGGTTTAAACTGGAGATGAGAAGAATGGAGTTCGAGGAGGCTAGAGATGCTAAGAGATTGGAGGCTGAGAAAGAAAGAAAATTCAGATGGCTTGTGATGGAAGGTGAAGCTGAAGCAAGATTAAAGGCTGAGGAAATTAGATAAGCTAGGAGGAAGCTTGAGGCGGATGAACTAGGATGTATGAGAAAGAAATTAAGGTAATTGAGGTAGAGAAAGAGAAGGAAGAGGCTGAGAAGAAAAGAAGGTTTGAGTTGGAAAATACTCGAATAGAAGTTAATTCACATTATGGCTTGAAGAGAAGAGAATGAGTGAAAAAAAGATACAGTAGAGAGCCAGAGTGTGGAGTTTGAAGTTAATTTCAGAGTCTGAAAAAAGGAAGCTAACAGAATGATTCAGGAGATTTGAGAAGGCCTTATAATTTGACTGGCCTCAGAAACGTTGGGTAGGCGTTGCTGCTAATATACTGAAAGGCAAGGCCCTTGAAGTTTATGGCAGAATGTCAGTGGGGGATGTGGAGGATTATGAGGAGTTTAAGGCTGACATTCTGAGAGCCTACGAGCTATGACCCGAGCAATATAGGCTATAGTTCCGTGAAGGGAAAAAATTTGCCTAGCAACTCTTACCTTGAGTGTGTTCGCTATTTCGAGGAGACTTTTGAAGAATTGATTGCTAGTGAGTAGGCAACTTCCTATTATGAGTAAAAGGAGCTCATGGTAATGGAGTAATTTGTGAATGTGCTCCGAGAGAGAAGATTAAAAAGCCTAAAAGAAGCAACTAAGTGGTCAGATGAACGGTGTTAGCCCGCAGACCTGTGCGTTGTTGTATTAGTGGGGCGTCTGACGGGTCGATGACAGTTTGTTTGGAGGTACGAACAGTACAGATTTCTCAGAAGTACACGGTATAATAGTGACAATGGTAACAAGTCTCCACCCAGCCCTCGACGGAGACAGAATGGGAGCATGGCGCACAATACTCTCAGTGGCAGTAGACACCTGCCGAAACGATAATTACTCCCAGTGAGGTCTAAAGCACTGTTCAGGGGGTGCTGTGAACTTATCATTAAACCCAGCTGTGACCTCACTGAACGTTTCCCTTTGTGTCTCATAACACAAGGGGGCAGTCACAGCCTGCCCTCTAAAGACAACTCTCTTACTCCTCACAAAACTACAAGCACCTAATAACACACACACCCTTCACCCAAAAATTTTAAAATCATGGCGACTCCTACACCAGCCTCGGAGTCTCCCTCTGGGGAGGGGACCATAAATGTCCCCAGGTCGGACTGCCTTTCTGTCGACGACCCTAAGTGTCTTGACACCCCCCTCAACTTTTTCTTCATTAACTTCTGCAACATTCGCGGTCTAAGATCTAATTTTCAATCTGTAGAACACTACCTCTCCTCTTCTAAACCTCATCTTCTTTTCCTCACTGAAACTCAAGTGTCTGAGGCAACTGACAGTAGCCCCTTTTCTGTTCCCTCCTACTTTCTCTATCGTCATTTTCGATCCAAAGCTGGATGCTGCGTTTATGTGCGCAATGACTTAACCTGCTCTCGTGCCCACGCTCTTGAATCTTCCGAGTTTTCCACCATCTGGCTACGAGTAAAGAGTCACTCTCATACTAAATTAATCTGTGCTGTATACCTCTCTCCTAACTCCTCTGACTATAAGAAATTCTTTGACTACTTAACTTCCAAAGTGGAGCACATTCTGACCTTCTTCCCTTTTGCAGAGATCTTCACTCTTGGAGACTTCAATGTTCACCACCAGCTTTGGCTTTCCTCTCCCTTCACTGACCATCCTGGTGAACTAGCCTACAACTTTGCTATCCTCCATGACCTAGAGCAATTGGTTTAACACCCTACTCGTATTCCTGACCGTCTTGGAGATACGCCCAACATTCTTGACCTTTTCCTGACCTCTAATCCTTCTGCTTATGCTGTCACCCTTTCTTCTCCGTTGGGCTCCTCCGATCTCAATCTCATATCTTTATCTTGTCCTATCACTCCAATCCCTCCTCAGGATCCTCCTAAGCGAAGTTGCCTCTGGCGTTTTGCCTCTGCTAGTTGGGGGGACCTGAGGAGGTATTTTGCTGATTTTCTTTGGAATGACTACTGCTTTCGTGTCAGAGACCCATCTTTGTGTGCTGAGCGCATAACAGAGGTGATAGTGTCTGGCATGGAGGCGTACATTCCTCACTCTTTTTCTCGTCCTAAACCTTCTAAACCTTGGTTTAACACAGCTTGTTCTCGTGCTATACATGATAGAGAGGTGGCCCACAAAAGGTACTTAAGTCTTCCATCACCAGAATCTCATGCACTTTATATTTCTGCCCGGAACCATGCCAAGTCTGTTCTCCGACTAGCCAAAAACTCCTTCATTAACAGAAAATGTCAAAACCTTTCAAGATCTAACTCGCCTCGTGATTTCTGGCATCTAGCCAAAAATATCTCCAATAACTTTGCTTCTTCTTCTTTCCCTCCTCTACTTCAACCAGATGGCACCACAGCTATCACATCTATTTCTAAAGCTGAACTCTTTGCTCAAACCTTTGCTAAAAACTCTACCTTGGACGATTCTGGGCTTCTTCCTCCCTCTCCTCCACCCTCTGACTACTTCATGCCACGTATTAAAATTCTTCGCAATGATGTTTTCCATGCCCTCGCTGGCCTAAACCCTCGGAAGGCTTATGGACATGATGGGGTCCCTCCTATTGTTCTCCAAAACTGTGCCTCCGTGCTTGCACCTTGCCTAGTCAAACTCTTTCAGCTCTGTCTGTCAACATCTACCTTTCCTTCTTGCTGGAAGTTTGCCTACATTCAACCTGTTCCTAAAAAGGGTGAACGCTCTAATCCCTCAAACTACCATTCTATTGCTTTAATTTCCTGCTTATCTAAAGTTTTTGAATCTATCCTCAACAGGAAGATTCTTAAACATCTATCACTTCACAACCTTCTATCTGATCTGGTATGGGTTCTGTCAAGGCCGCTCTACTGGTGATGTTCTGGCTTTCCTTACTGAGTCTTGGTCATCCTCTTTTAGAGATTTTGGTGAAACTTTTGCTGTTGCCTTGGACATATCAAAAGCCTTTGATAGAGTATGGCACAAAGCTTTGATTTCCAAACTACCCTCCTACAGTTTCTATCCTTCTCTCTGTAACTTCATCTCAAGTTTCCTTTCTGACCGTTCTATTGCTGCTGTGGTAGACGGTCACTGTTCTTCTCCTAAATCTATTGACAGTGGTGTTCCTCAGGGTTCTGTCCTATCACCCACTCTCTTCTTATTATTCATTAATGATCTTCTAAACCAAACTTCTTGCCCTATCCACTCCTACGCTAATGATACCACCCTGCACTTTTCCACGTCTTTTCATAGACGTCCAACCCTTCAGGAGGTAAACATATCACGCAGGGAAGCCACAGAACGCCTGACTTCTGATCTTTCTAAAATTTCTTATTGGGGCAGAGCAAACTTGGTATTGTTCAATGCCTCAAAAACTCAATTCCTCCATCTATCAACTCGACACAACCTTCCAGACAACTATCCCCTCTTCTTCCTTCAATGACACTCAACTGTCCCCCTCTTCTATACTGAACATCCTCGGTCTGTCCTCTACTTATAATCTGAACTGGAAACTTCACATCTCATCTCTAGCTAAAACAGCTTCTATGAAGTTAGGTGTTCTGAGACGTTTCCGCCAGTTTTTCTCAGCCCCCCAGCTGCTAACTCTGTACAAGGGCCTTATCCGTCCATGTATGGAGTATGCTTCACATGTCTGGGGGGGTTCCACTCATACTGCTCTTCTAGACAGGGTGGAATCAAAAGCTTTTCGTCTCATCAACTCCTCTCCTCTAGCTGACTGTATTCAGCCTCTCTCTCACCGCCGCAGTGTTGCATATCTAGCTGTGTTCTACCGCTATTTTCATGCTAACTGCTCTTCTGATCTTGCTAACTGCATGCCTCCCCTCCTTCCGTGGCCTCGCTGCACAAGACTTTCTTCTTTCTCTCACCCCTATTCTGTCCACCTCTCTAACGCAAGAGTTAACCAGTATTCTCAGTCATTCATCCCTTTCTCTGGTAAACTCTGGAACTCCCTGCCTGCTTCTGTATTTCCACCTTCCTACGACTTGAATTCCTTCAAGAAGGAGGTTTCAAGACACTTATACACCAATTTTTGACTACTGCTTTGACCCTTTTTATGGGACTGGCATTTCAGTGGGCATTTTTTTTTTTATTGGATTTTTGTTGCCCTTGGCCAGTATCCTTCTACATAAAAAAAAAAAAAAGTACAAAACGCAACCAAAGTGTCATTATTTTGGGCACTTTAAATCTAATTGACCTAAGTTAGTGACAGCCACAACTCCTAAGTCCTCCCAGAAGCCGGTGGCTTTGATTGTATAACACGACTGAGGTGTCGAGTTTGAGGAGATTCGGTCAGTATTTGGGTGTGAGAGTAGAAACCCTCGTCTGTTGGTACCTTACTGTCCCCATAACATCTGGTTCGAACTGGTGCCGTCCATTTTTGTGTAAAAGCGCTCTTGAGATTGCTCGGTTGAGTACCCTGTCACAATTTTGTGAGACACAACCAAACAGCTGTCGCTGTACAGAAATGTTACAGGGAAGCGAGCTGCCTACGACAAGCCTGTATGGTGCCGGGGAAGTGGCACAGTAGTGAGCTTCGCCACGGTGGAGATGAGGCTTTCATGCCTGTTAGTGACTGCGAAGGCGCGCGTGGCACTAGCTGAAGACTTGCCAGTGTCGGGTGTAGATTTCCTCTTGGGGAATGTCCTGGCAGGTGGGAGAATGTGGGTGCAATCCTTATCCGCAGACACTGTCCTAGATCTGGAGGTTGCTGAGGTCCCTGACACTGTTGCTGTTGTTATTCGCTCTAAGGCGAGGCGAATGCCCTGTGACTCCCGGGGCTGATAGCAATAAGGCAGGGCCACTGATAAGCCGCTGATAAGGACCGCTGTGCCTGTGCCGGGGGAGTGTAATCACGGGAACCCGCCGATGAAGAGCGCTGTGCCGACAGGGTGGAAGCGCCGAAGCCTGTGACCGACGTTAAGGTGCAGGTGGGAGAGACGGCGATGGGAGAGTCGGCGGAGCGGTGGCGTGTGGCGGAGCAGCAAGGCACCGAGACAGTGGCGATCCGTGAGGTGTACCAGGACTACGCACGTGAGTCGGCGCGGGTCATGTGCGCTGTCTCAATGCTGGGAGGTTGCACCAACTTCCCATGCCTCCTCCACCCGCAGCGAGGAAGGAGAAGCCGGGAGCCGTTAGCTGTCACCTTCGTCCTCGAGTATCGGCTGCAGGCGCGTGCCACGTGTGTGCAGGTGGTGGAAGCCGCCGGTGGCCAGTGGGGAGGCTGACTTGGCCCAGTGGTGGACTTTGACAGGGGACGAGCGGTGGAGCATGTAGGAGCGAGCCTGGAGGCTCGTTACCGCTCCACAGAGTCAGTGAGTGGAGGGCTTGGGCCGCCTGATGTCTGCTGAAAGGACGGCCGCCAGAGCGGAACAGGAACGCACCCGAGCCTCCGTAACGGAGGCCGCCAGGTGGAGAAGCTGTGGGCCTGAGGGAGCCTGCTAGGAGTGTGGCTAACTGCCTAGGCCATGCGTGTAGGTCGACGACGAGCTGGGCCAAGAGAGGCAGCGCTTTGGCCGGCTGCGTGAGCCATACGCGACAGAGAACGGTGAAACAGAGCACCGCAAGCATCGAGGTGGCCGATTATGTGGGCCATCCTTGGTGTTGGCCACTGGTGAGCTGGAACTGGCACCGGAAGAAACGGTGGTGTGGCCGGATGCAGCGGCCGCAGGCGGTGGCGGACCACGGAGGGCCGGATTACCGGAGGAGTGGCCAGGGGCGAGGGGCTTCCTTGGTGGTGGTGGCAACACTTAGGGCGATACCAGTTCGACCTGGGGACATTTGTAGTCCCCTCACCAGATGTGGACTCCGAGGCTGGTGTAGGAGTTAGAGGAAAGGAGCTGATAAGACGAAATATTATTAATTCCATCCCGATTAAGATGAACACCTGTTCCCAATATCTCGTTTTATTAATATTCTTAAAAGAGAAACATCAAGATTCAGTGAATAAAACTAAAAGATCAACGGTAGAATGGCTACATTGTAACTCACAATAACGATAAGATTGTAAGTGATAGATCTTTAGGAATCATCCTATTAAGGATTGATTAAAAAAAAAGTCTCAAGGATTAGAGTGATTACCCTATTTTGGAACAGGCTGAATGTAGGCACGTCTAGTAAGAAAGAAAGGTAGATGTCGACTGGGTTGCAAGAGGTGTACCAGACAAGGCGAGAACACGAAGGAACAGTTACAGAGAACAACATAATGGACCCCATCAGGTCAAGTATTCTCAGGGTTAAGGCCAGAGACGACATGAAAAACATCGCTTAAAAAGAATCTTTATAAATGGTATAAAATATTCGGAAGGTGGAGGAGAAAGTGGAGCAAGCACTACATCATCCAGTTTTGAAATTTTAGCCAGGCTCTGGGCAAACAGTTCAGCTTTCTTGATAAATGATATGGCTGTTGTGCCAATGGTGTAAAATAGAGAGAGGTGAGGTATAAAACAACAGTTGCCAGAAATCATGGGGGAAACTAAGTCTGTAGACGTATTGATGTACAGATGACAGTTAACAGATTCTTTGTAGATATTTTGAACGCAGATTTCAGGAAACTTCGTCCTCCAGTAACTTTGATGAACAACCTGTCTGTTACGTGTGACACGAAGAAAGGGCACGTTAAATTAAAGTTTAGAAACTTTAAGTCGAAAGAAAAAGTGAGGAACATACCCCTTTATGCCAGACACCATAATTTTCGTTGTGTTCATCACAGAAAGTTGGGTCCCTGATAGGGAAGAAGTAATCATTTCATGGAAAATCACAATAATACATTAATTGTTCCTACCAATTGACGGGAGCAAAACGCCACATCACCACCACTTTGCAAAATCCTGAGGAGGAATCGCAGTGATGGAGTAAGATGCAGATAAGAGGTTTTAACCGTACGAAGCCAAACGAGAAAACAAATTGCTGGAATAAGCAAAAGGGTTACGTATTAGTTAGAGGGAAATAATGGCGGTGTATCTTCAAGACAGTCAGAGGCAGTAATAAAAAAAAGAAAAAAAAAAAAGAAAGGTTAAAGGTTGATTATGCTAGACAGTGAGGATGAGAGCCAAAGCTGGTGATGAACACTGGAGTCCGCAAAAATAGACTGCTAGAGTCACTAGTAGTAGTAGTAGTAGTAGTAGTAGTAGTAGTAGTAGTAGTAGCAATAGTAGCAGTTGTAACATCTTTAATATAATAATAATAGTAATTATATATATATATATATATATATATATATATATATATATATATATATATATATATATATATATATATATATATATATATATATATATATATATATATATATATATATATATATATATATATATATATATATATATATATTTTTTTTTTGCAAATTTTCATGGTTTAGATGTAATTTCCCTTCTATTTTAGCAAGAAACAGTTACTTTTTTTTTCGTGGTAAAGATCGGGTGAATCTCATGATGTGGTGGCCTTGATCGACAATGATCTAAAAAAATAATCTCGTTTATAACAGTAAATATCTTAGTATTTTAGTTTACGTGCATATATTTATTAATGACCTATTTTGCTAGCTGACGCTCATGTTTGAAAACGTTCCTTTTGTTAATTTACATACGTTGTAAACATAAATATAAAGAGCTAATAGAAATAAAACTTTTCTTTTTCAAGGTTTGTATTGGCGGGCCTCAGCATGACTCAATTGGATGTCTTCATTCGTACAAGCAAAGGCCGCAAGACAGAGCATATTGTGGGAATCGTGAAGGTGCGTTGCTGTTAATAATTTCTCAAAACTTATGTATTGAACTTACTCCTTGTGTACGGTGCATTGTGGAAATAAGTGATTCCTAACTTCCAAATTCATACATGCTTGCGAGAGCTTTAGAAAAAATTCATGTACCCTAGTGCATACGATGATTATTAAAAAAAAAAAAAGTCACATTCTCCTATAGTTTTAATATTGGAGTAGTAGTAGTAGTAGTAGTAGTAGTAGTAGTAGTAGCAGTAGTAGTAGCGGTAGCAGTAGCAGTAGTAGTAGCAATAGTAGTAGGTATCTATTTTAAACGTAGAAAATAGTTACTCGGACCTTAATGATAATTATATAGGTGGTAAATGTGAGGTGCGAGTTAAGTCAGAGTGTAATGTACTAACACACACACACACACACACACACACACACACACACACACACATTATATATATATATATATATATATATATATATATATATATATATATATATATATATATATATATATATATATATATATATATATATATATATATATATATATATATATATATATATATATATATATATATATATATATATATATATATATATATATATATATATATATATATATAATGACTTAATCTGAATCTAAATTGATTTCTAACATGACATTCATTTTATTCCTAAAACATCTTTTCATGCTGTAAACTCTTAAACACACTGGCCATAAGATGTATCCCTCCATGTACCTCAGTATCTCCATGGACCCTTAAAAAAAAAAAAAAAAGTAATGCACCCAGAAGGGAACCATCCACATAGGCTGACTATCACTAGTGTAAAATAAGATGAGCTCGGACCACAGCCAGGTGAGCTCGGGATCACATTCCAGGCAAAAAATTATACTTAATATATCTCAATGTGAAGAACATCTTACTTCTCTAAAATTTTTGATCGTGGCCTCAAAAACACAGTTCCTCCATTTATCAACTCGAGACAACCTTCCAGACAACTATCGCCTCTTCCTTCCTCAATGACACTGAACTGTCTTCTTCTACACTGAACATTCTCGGCCTGTCCTTTACTTATAACTTAACCTGAAAACTAACTAAAACAGTTGTTGTGTAGGTATGCGATCTGAGTAGTCGCCGCCAGTTTTTTTTATTTTTATTTATTTATTTTTTTTTTCCATCACCCAAGCTGCTAATTCTGTACAGACACCTTATCGATCCACGATTTGTCCTCGCGACATAATCATTTGTCCTCGTGACATACTACAGGGAAGAGGTCACCGCGCATGCTCCGGTGTGCGAAGTGAAGCTACTCTGCTTCACTTCGCAGCATTGCTAAGTGTTGACTTGTACCTTTAGTACCTACACCCCTTTACCTCGTAGTTATTATTTATGCATACATTTTACACACCTCTTCACACACACAAACACACACACACACACACAGTGACACACAGTGACACACACACTGTTCTGACCTCACACGGGCAGGACGTGTGACCTTTGGCGCTCTCGGGCAGCCTCGGCCAGCTTGTTGGCCTTCCCCTGCCCCTAGTGATAGCGACCTTAGTTTTTTTTTTTTTTTTTTTTTCTGTTTTCAACTCTTAGCTTTTAGTTTTAGGCTCGCCCTGGTGAAATTCCTGTACTTGTGAACACATCTAGCGAGTGAGTGGTGACACATAAAGAACAATGTGTGCTCCAGTGCAAACGTACGAACGCAACTACCTCCTACGTCGCAGGCGAGGATCAGGTTACCCGCCGCCCAACGTCATAAAGTGCCTTAAGACCCTGAAACTATTTCGGAACCGCGGGTCGAGGGGAGGGAAACAAGTGCGTCCCATCAAGGTTGTGACCTCAAGTGCCAGAGTTGACCGCAGGGTAGGGAAGAAGGAATACAGGCACATTGAAGTACCTCGGATTTGGTACAGTTTACCCTCCCTCCTCTTATTCAATGCAACATCTTTAGCCAACAAAATGGACGAATTAATCGTGACGGTGAGTTCTACTTGTGCAGACATTGTGGCGGTTACTGAGGCGTGGCAGATTGTTCCTGAGGTGTGCTCAATGCAGGACTACCAGCTCTACCATCACCTGAGGTCAGGACGAGGGGGGGGGGAGTGGCCGTTTTCTGCTGCTCTACCCTCAGCCCCTCACACCTCCCTGTCGATATTCCGGCCGGTGTAGAGGCCCTGTGGGTGAGAGTCACGCCCCCCTGCCATCCCAGCAACACGGCCTCCATCATCGTGTGCGTCGTGTACCACCCCCCACGAGCCACCACAGCACAGTTACTCACCGCTCACATCATCGACACTGCTGATGCCCTGAGGGTGAAGTATCCTGCCGCCAAACTGGTCATCTGTGGGGACTTTAACAGATTAGATATCAACGATATCCTACACCAGCTACACCTCACCCAGGTCGTGGACTTCCCCACCCACCAGCAAGCCATCCTCGACCTTATACTGACAGACCTGGGCCAGCAGTACTCGCCTCCCAAACCGCTGCCTCCCATGGGACGGAGCACCCACCTCTCCATACTGTGGACACCCACACCCACCACCTCGACCCCCCGGTCAGCTGTCACCAGGACCCACCGCCCCATGCCTGACTCAGCCATGAGGGAGTTTGGGCAGTGGGTGACACAATACCCGTGGACCGAGGTGCTGGATGTGGAGGACGTCCACTTAAAATGGCAGAATTACGTCGCCACCACCACAGAAGCCTTCCACCGCTACCTCCCAACCAAGAGCGTCACAACGCACCCGTCTGATGCTCCCTGGATGACACCCCGCATTAAAAGACTCATGCGTCAGCGGACCTGGGCGTTCCACTCCTGCCCGGTCCTTTACAGGAAACTAAGAAACAGAGTAATCAGGGAGATTAAGGCTGCAAAGGCAAACTATTACCTAGACAAGATACACCACCTCAAGCTGACCAGCAACAGACAGTGGTACGTTAAGATCAAAGCTTTGTGTGGCCTACAAAAACACACTTCGTCTCTTCCCTGCACCTCACACCTTCCTGCTACTCTCGCGGCTCAGGATATGAACGATCACTTTGCTGCTATCTGTCAAACCTTTCCTCCCCTCCACACCACTCTGCTTCCTGCCTATCTTCCGGCCCCCTCTCATCCCCCCAGTGTCCAGGCGGTGGATGTTTTTAAGAGAATACTCAAATTCAAACCAAGATCCACCACACCCACTGACCTTCCTATAAAAATTTACAAGGAATTTGCTGTAGAGCTAGCAACACCGCTATGCTCAATAATGAACGCTTCACTCTCCCAACACTCTTGCCCCGAGGACTGGAAGACATCTTACGTCACCCCCATCCCCAAAACCTCCAGTCCACAGTCACTCAATGACCTCAGGCCAGTCTCTATCACCCCCATCCCTAGCCTTATTTGTGAAGATTTTGTATATGACTGGGCCTACACCAAAATCTGTAATACCGTGGATATCAGACAATTTGGAAATATTAAAGCCACCTCCACCTCCCATTACCTGACCAACTTCCTTGAATTCATCCACAGCCACCTGGACAAGCGAAACACCTCTCTAGCTGTTACTTTTGTGGACTTCAAAAAGGCTTTTGATCTTGTTGATCACACTGTTGTCATCAGCAAGGCAGTGAGTCTGGGTCTCCCTCCTAACCTGATAGCGTGGCTAGCCGACTTCCTCACAGGGAGGCGTCAGGCCGTTCGCTATCAGGGCTCTGTCTCTACTTTCCAACAGCTGACTTGTGGGGTCCCCCAGGGGACCAAGATGGGTCCTCTATGCTTCCTCTTCCTCATTAACGACGCCCTCACTGACACCCCCCATCGCTGGAAGTATGTGGACGACTGCACCGTGGGCGTCCCAGTTTCCACCAAGAACCCGGACTACTCTCCACTGCAAGCGATCCTGGAGCGGCTGCAGACGTGGACGGAGGAGAGCAGGATGACCATCAACCACAACAAAACTGTGGTGATGCATTTCTGTACCTCCTCTGTACCAGTGCCCCCTCCCCAGCTCTCAGTGGGCCCTCACCCCCTCCAGGTGGTCCGATGTGCCAAGCTCCTCGGAGTCACGGTGGACGACCAGCTGACCTGGAAGCAGCATGTCGCCAGCACCATAAGATCAGCTACCTACAGGCTGTACATGCTGCGCAGACTCAGGTCGCTGGGGACGCCGACAGATGAGTTAAGGGGGGTGTATCTTACTTTCATCCTCCCCAAACTCATGTACGCCTCCCCAGCGTGGTCCTCCTCCCTCACACAAACTCAACAGCTACAGTTGGAGAGTGTGCAGAAAAGGGCGTGCAGGGTCATCCTTGGCCCTGCATACACCACCTATGAAGAAGCCCTGAACACCCTGAGGCTGTCCAGACTATCCACCAGGTACCGTGAGGCTCTGGAGAAGTTTGGAAGGGGACTTCTGAATCATCCACGTCTCAGAAACACGCTGCCGCCTGACGCGCCTCGCCCTACCCGTGCCACCAGACACCACAACAAGATAACGCCCCTAAAGGCGCCACGTACGGACCGGTACAGACTCAGTGCGATTCCCACCATGGTGCGAGCCATCAATCAATAGTCCCTTCTAGATTTGACTTACCTTTAGGATTAATGTCAAGTATTTCCCCACCCCCAATGTACATTTTCAGTTTGTTGACTGCCTAAAGAATAAACCGTTTATTATTGTTATTATTATTATTATTATTATTATTATCATTATCATTATTAGACTTGTAGTTTCTAACATAGATACTTTCCTCATCAGTTTGGCTGTTATTTTCTGACCACTAGTCCTTACTAGATTGTTTGTTTTGGTTTATTTACGTCTAATCTCTCCTTCTTGCAAGGATATCACTAACCCCTATAGGTGCATTTGCCTCTATGTAATTGTGTAATTTTAGCAGCACGGAAAAAAAAAAAAAAAAAAAAACACTACGTGCTCCAGCACGTGCTCTGGCAGTCCCCACACCACCCTCGCTCCCCGCACCAATCCCTGCCCAACCCTTACCCGTTTTCCCGCCAGGCCACACTGCGCGCGTCCTGTTATGTTGCTGTACTCAGTCTTGACTGCTGTTGTTCCTGCTTCTTCTGTTGTTTAAACGACTACTACCGTCGCCACTCATCATGCCTTCTCTCCTCAGACAATGCGACGCCTGTCAAGGCAAGTTTTCCGCCCAATATTTTAGGAATTCCTCAGCTTGCAGGTTGTGCCATATGCAGAGCAAGATCGAGAGGCTACATGAGAAGTGTGAGGAGAAATGTAAGAAGTATGACGACCTCGCCCGGCAGTTTGAAGTTCTTAAGGACTTTGTTTCTGCTAATATTAGTTGTTCTCTCCCAGACACTGCACCCGCCACTGCCCTCACCCCCGCCAGACCCGCCGCCACCCCCGCCAGGCCCACCGAGCCGCGCTCCCCCCTGCGCATGAGGAAACACCCTTCACTGTAATCAGGAATAGTGTCACCCCCACTAATAAAAAGAAATTCTTCCCTATTTCTATGTACAACAGATTCAAGGTCCTGTGTGAAGAGGAGGAAGACGACATCGAGACGAGACTAGTTGGTGACTCTATAGTGAGAGGTCAGCTATCCGAATTTTGTGGTCAGGCCCATGAGTCACAGAAATGTTTGTGTATGCCTGGTGGACGCCTAGACGACATCACGGTAGCATGTGATGATGCAACCAGCGGAGCGGAAAATAATGCCCTTTTTATCATCCTCGCAGGTACAAATGATGTAGAGAACACCAGATCCGAGGAGCTGATGGAGAAGTACAAGAGGATGCTTCACCGGTACAAGATTAAATCTCAAAATATTATTATTTCAGGCATCCTCCCTCGGACTAGAGCACCGACCATTTTCTATGACAGAGCTTTTAGTACTAACAGCTGTCTAAGATCTCTCTGCACAGATGAAAGTGTGGACTACGAGAATCTCTGGGCCGACTTCTATAATAAACCCTTCCTATTCCAGGATGACGGTTTGCACCTCAATAGGGTGGAGGCAGCACTACTCAGGAGGCTGCTAAGTAACAAAGTTTCTAGATTCAGGCCAAAAAACGCCCAGCAGGATCAAGCAGCTTCATCCACGTAAACGACTCCCCACCTACTCGAAATAAGCTTAAGGTCTTCTATGTGAACGCTCATAGCTTGTGTAACAAGTTTTCAGAGTTAGAAGAAATAGCGCTCACAGGAATCTACGACATAATATGCGTAACAGAGTCATGGTTAAACATAGGAGTCAGGGACTATATAGCAGAATATAAAATTCCCGGGTACGTAATATTTGAAAAAAAAAGTCGTGTAAACAGAAATGGAGGTGACATTTTATTCTGCATCAAAGCCAGCCTCAAACAAAGATGCTCTATTTATATTTTTAAAGAATAATTACGGGACCAAGCTAGCATTGTCCCTTATTTACAGACCACCAGCCCAGCCAGTCCAAACTGACAGCGAAATTTTCCACCAAATTAGCGAGATAAGTGACACACACGACGCCGTAATCCTAGGAAATTTTAACTTACCAGTGACTAAGTGGGGCGAATCACTCACCTCACACCATGGACATGACCTGTATAATAACTTAAAAGAAAGTTCACTTACACAATTTGTGCAAAACCCGACACGTGATAATCATGTCCTTGACCTCGTGCTTGCTACAAATGATGAATTAATAGAAAATGTAAATATCGGCGAGAAGTTTAGTAACAGTGACCACCGCGCAATCACCTTCAATATAAGCTTCACGGCAAACGAGTCAAATATAAGCAAAGAAAAGTCCCTGACTACAGAAAAGCAAATTTCTGTAAACTCAAATAAATTCTTCACCAAATAGACTGGAGTCACCTACTTACCACCACAGATATTAATGCTCACTGGAAATTTTTCATGGATAGATACTTAAAAGCAGCACAAGAATGCATACCCATGAAAAATCGTCGTCCCACTAAAAAACGTTAAGCCAAAGTGGTGGAACGCACAAATAGATGAATGCTTGCACGTCAAGAGGGATGCACATAACAGATTAAAATCCTTCAGTTATAACGTAGAACTTATTAGCTTCGTTGAACTAAGACGTAAAGCAAAGAAGTTAATCAAACATAACAAAAAGTTAACCAAGTTGCATTTTGCGAACCAGAGTAAAACGAGCCCAAAGGAATTTTATAGCTTTATCAGGCAAAAGGAAATGACTACTTCAACTATTGGACCCATAATTGATGTAAATTGAGATTACATTAATGACGAGAAGCAAATTAGTAACATTCTAAACACTTTCTTTGCCTCAGTATTTACAGTAGAAGTCCTAAGAAGCATCAACATAACAGAAAGTGACGTGTCAAAATGCTTCGATAAACTTAAAGTTAGCAAGTCACCCGGGCCTGACACGATCTCACCCCGCATCTAAAAGAAGCGAAATCCGAATTAGTTAAACCATTAACCCTATTTTTCAACAAATACTTGCAGTTACTACGAGGAGGCAGTAGACACCTGCCGAAACAATAATTACTCCCAGTGAGGTCTAAAGCACTGTTCAGGGGGTGCTGAACTTATCATTAAACCCAGCTGCCCAGCCTGCCCTCTAAAGACAACTCTCTTCCTCCACAGAAAACTACAGGCACCTAATAACACACACACACCCTACACTCAAAAAATTTTAAAATCATCATGGCGACTCCTACACCAGCCTCAGAGTCCCCATCTGGGGAGGGGACCATAAATGTCCACAGGTCGGACTGCCTTTCTGTCGACGACCCTAAGTGTCTTGACACCCCCCTCAACTTTTTCTTCATTAACTTCTGCAACATTCGCGGTCTAAGATCTAATTTTCAATCTGTAGAACACCACCTCTCCTCTTCTAAACCTCATCTTTTCCTCACTGAAACTCAGGTGTCTGAGGCAACTGACAGTAGCCCCTTTTCTGTTCCCTCCTACTTTCTCTATTCTCATTCTCATTGGATGTTGCGTTTATGTGCTCTCGTGCCCACGCTCTTGAATCTTCCAAGTTTTCCACCATCTGGCTACGACTACAGAGTCACTCTCATACTAAATTTATCTATGCTGTATACCTCTCTCCTAACTCCTCTGACTATAAGAAATTCTTTGACTACTTAACTTTCAAAGTGGAGCACATTCTGACCCTCTTTCCTTTTGCCGAGATCTCCATTCTTGGAGACTTCAATGTTCACCAGCAGCTTTGGCTTTCCTCTCCCTTCACTGACCATCCTGGTGAACTAGCCTACAACTTTGCTATCCTCCATGACCTAGAGCAATTGGTGCAACACCCTACTCGTATTCCTGACCGTCTTGGAGATACACCCAATATTCTTGACCTTTTCCTGACTTCTAATACTTCTGCTTATGCTGTCACCCTTTCTTCTCCGTTGGGCTCCTCCGATCACAAACTCATATCTTTATCTTGTCCTATCGCTTCAATCCCTCCTCAGGATCCCCCTAAGCGAAGGTGCTTCTGGCGTTTTGCCTCTGCTAGTTTGGGGGACCTGAGGAGGTATTTTGCTGATTTTCCTTGAAATAACTACTGCTTCCGTGTCAGAGACCCATCTTTGTGTGCTGAGCGCATAACAGAGGTGATAGTGTCTGGCATGGAGGCGTACTCTTTTTCTCGTCCTAAACCTTCTAAACCTTGGTTTAACACAGCTTGTTCTCGTGCTATACATGATAGAGAGGTGGCCCACAAAAGGTACTTAAGCCTTCCATCACCAGAATCTCATGCACTTTATATTTCTGCCCGAAACCATGCCAAGTCTGTTCTCCAACTAGCCAAAAACTCCTTCATTAACAGAAAATGTCAAAACCTTTCAAGATCTAACTCCCCTCGTGATTTCTGGCATCTAGCCAAAAATATCTCCTATAACTCTGCTTCTTCTTCTTTCCCTCCTCTATTTCAACCAGATGGCACTACTGCTATCACATCTATTTCTAAAGCTGAACTCTTCGCTCAAATCTTTGCTAAAAACTCGAACTTGGTCGATTCTGGGCTTGTTCCTCCCTCTCCTCCACCCTTTGACTACTTCATGCCACGTATTAAAATTCTTCGCAACGAAGTTTTCCATGCCCTCGCTGGCCTAAACCCTCGGAAGGCTTATGGACCTGATGTGGTCCCTCCTATTGTTCTCCGAAACTGTGCCTCCGTGTTTGCACCTTGCCTAGTGAAATACTTTCAGCTCTGTCTGTCAACATCCTCCTTTCCTTCTTGCTGGAAGTTTGCCTACATTCAACCTCTTCCTTAAAAGGGTGACCGTTCTAATCCCTCAAACTACCGTCCTATTGCTTTAATTTACTGCCTATCTAAAGTTTTTGAATCTATCCTCAACAGGAAGAATCTTAAACATCTATCACTTCACAACCTTCTACCTGATCGCCAGTATGGGTTCCGTCAAGGCCGCTCTACTGGTGATCCTCTGGCTTTCCTTACTGAGTCTTGGTCATCCTCTTTTAGAGATTTTGGTGAAACTTTTGCTGTTGCCTTAGACATATCAAAAGCTTTTGATAGAGTCTGACACAAAGCTTTGATTTCCAAACTACCCTCCTACGAATTCAATCCTTCTCTCTGTAACTTCATCTCAAGTTTTCTTCCTGACCGTTCTATTGTTATATTGTTGTCACTGTTCTGCTCTTAAATCTATTAACAGTGGTGTTCCTCAGGGTTCTGTCCTGTCAACCACTTTCTTCCTATTATTCATTAATGATCTTCTAAACCAAACTTCTTGTCCTATCCACTCCTACGCTGATGATACCACCCTGCACTTTTCCACGTCTTTTCATAGACGTCCAACCCTTCAGGAGGTAAACATATCACGCAGGGAAGCCACAGAACGCTTGACTTCTGATCTTTCTCAAATTTCTGATTGGGGCAGAGCAAACTTGGTATTGCTCAATGCCTCAAAAACTCAATTCCTCCATCTATCAACTCGACACAACCTTCCAGACAACTATCCCCTCTACTTCATTGACACTCAACTGTCCCCCTCTTCTACACTGAACATGCTCGGTCTGTCCTTTACTTATAATCTGAACTGGGAACTTCACATCTCATCTCTAGCTAAAACAGCTTCTATGAAGTTAGGTGTTCTGAGATGTCTCCGCCAGTTTTTCTCATCCCCCCAGCTGCTAAC
>NC_087166.1:19273765-19296265 GCF_035594125.1 Scylla paramamosain | reverse complement strand
CAAATAACGGTAGAAGAAAACAGGTGAGAAAAACCTGTCGAAACGTCCCAGAATGTCTAACTTTATAGAATATGGTTTGGCTAAATATAAGATGTGAAGTTTCCAGTTTATATCGTACGTAAAGGATAGATCAAGGATGTTTCATATAGAAGAGGGGGACAGTTAAGTGTCATTGAAGAAGAGTGGATAGTTATCTGGAAAGTTGTGTCGTGTTGATATTTAGAAGAATTGAGCTTTTGAAGCATTGAACAATACTAAGTTTGCTCTGCCCCAATCAGAAATTTTAGAGGTCAGAGGTAAAGCTTTATGTGGCTTCTCTGCGGGAACTGTTTACTTCCTAAAGGATTGGATGTCTCGAAAAACAAGTGAACAAGTGCAGGATGGTATCATCAGCATAGGACATGGAGTTTGGTTTTGAATGTCACTGATGAATAATAGGGAAAAAGGTGGTGAAAAGACAGCACGCTAAGGAACACCACTCTTAACAGATTTAGGAGGAACATGGACCGTCTACCACAGCAGCAATAGAAAGGTAACAAAGGAAACTTGAGATGAAGTTACAGAGAGAAGGATAGAAACCGTAAGGAGGTTAGTTTGAAAATCAAAGTTTTGTGCCAGACTCTATCAAAAGCTTTTGATATGTCTAAAGCAACAGTAAAAGCTTCACCAAAATCCTTAAAAAAAGATTACCAAGACTCAGTAAGAAAAGCCAGAAGATAACCAGTAGAGCAGCTTTGATGTTAAGGCATATTGACGATCATATAGAATGTTGTGAAGTAATAAATTACCAAGAATATCACTCCTGAAGATATATTCAAAAGCTTTATTGTTAAACCGAGGTTTGGAAGGTTTTAGTTGAGACAAAGAGTGAGGAATGTATCTCCATCCCAGACACTATCATCTCTGCTATGCGCTCAGCACACAGAAGCAGGTTTCTGACACGGATGCAGTAATCATTCCAAGGAAAATAAAAATAATAATACTTCCAAAGGTCACTCCACTTAGGAGAGGCAAAACACCAGATGCATCTCTGCTTTGAGGGATCCTGAGGAGGGATCGTAGAGATAGGACAAGATATGAGGTTGTGATCGGAAGAGCCTAGCGGTGAAAATAAAGTGAGAGCATAAGCGGAAAGATTAGAGGTTAGGAAAGTATCAGGAATGTTAGGCATATCTCCAAGACGGTCAGGAGTACGAATAAGGTGTTGCACCAGTACCTCTAGGCTATGGAGGATCTAAAAATTAATGGCTAATTCACCTGGACGGTCAGTGAAGGAAGAGGAAAGCCAAAATTAGCCGTGAACATTAATGTCTTTAATAATGGAGATCTCCACATTGGAGAATGTGTTCCACTTTGGAAGTTAAGTGATCAAAAAAAATTCTTGTAGTCAGAGAAGTTAAGTGAGAGGTATACAGCACAGATTAATCCGGTTAGAGAGTGATTTTGTAGTCATAGGCAGATGGTGGAGAATTCGGAAGATTCAGCACATAGACGCAACATCCATCTTTGGATTGAAATTGAGGATAGAGAAATTAGGAAGAAACAGAAAATAGGCTACCGTCAGTTCTCTCAGACATCTGTGTTTCAGTAAAAAAGAAACTGAGGGTTAATACGGGAAAGGTGGAGGAGTGGTTTTGCAGATTAAAAACTAGATATAGGGCCGCGAATGTTGCAGAAATTAATAAAGAAAAAGTTGATGGGGGATGTCAAGACAATTATGGTTGATTCCAGAAGAGCAGTCCAACTTGGGGACTTTTTAGGTCCCTTCCTCAGATGATATAGGAGTCGCATTATTTAATATGTAATTTTGAGTGAAGAATGTGTGTATAATTAGATGCATGTAGTTCTGTGTTGTGAAACACAAATGTTCAGTGAGGTAATAGGTGGGTTATTCATAAGTTCACAATATTCCCTTATCCTCATTGGAGGTAATTATCGTTACGTCAAGTGTCTATTGCCTCCTTCTTATATATATATACATATATATATATATATATATATATATATATATATATATATATATATATATATATATATATATATATATATATATATATATATATATATATATATATATATATATATATATATATATATATATATATATATATATATATAAACTCTTTTAGGCATACAGAATTGTAAACGGCTGCTACTTCTGCAATGTTCAGCTTCTGCTGTGTTTTTTTTCTATTTGTCTAACTAATTCTCTTTTGAGCGGCAAGAGCCCCAAGGAGCTGTCCAAAAGTAAAATTGTTGTTTGCGACGTTTTGTTCCTACCAAGAGAACATCTTCAAACGAAGTTAGGCAAGTTAGCATGTAGACCTCCTCATATTCAATGCGGATGAAGACTAGCGTGGCTTCTCATTGGTAGAGAGGCTGCTTGTCGGCAGCCATGATAGTCTTCACCCGCACTGAATATAAGGTCTACATGCTACCTTGCTCACTTCGGCTGAAGATGTTCCCTTAGCAGGAACGAAACTTTGCATACAACAATTTAACTTTTGGACAGCTCCCCGGAGCTGTCCAAAAGTTGTGGCTCAAAAAAAAAAAAAAAATAGACAAATACAAAAGTCACAGAAGCTGAACAATGCAGAAATAGCAGTCACCTACAATCTTGTATGCCTAAAAAAAAATCTATCACTTGGCTACAACAATATATATATATATATATATATATATATATATATATATATATATATATATATATATATATATATATATATATATATATATATATATATATATATATATATAACAAACTGGGGTGTTCCTGGGGAATCTGAATCGTAAAAGGGACAACACAACAAGGAGAGTCACGAATATCTTCTAATGGTAACAAACGTTTCGACTTTTTTTAAAGTCATCTTCAGTGGTTCTAAACACAAGACACAAGATCAATGATAGTTATAATTAAAAGCCAAAGTAAAAAAATATATAGGAATTAAAAAAAAATAAAGGGCCCAGACATTCGTAGCATTTTACAATCACATGACGCACAAAAATACACTGCAAAAAAGGCAGAAAGAGGGGAGAAATCAGTGTCTACCGATATCCACATCATCACTTCGCTTGATGTGGAAAGCCTTTTCACTAACGTCCCCATAGACCGAACGATTCAGTTGATACTCGATCACGTATACAGATGTGACGACACGCAACCTGTCAACATAGCAGAAGAACATCTGTGCACCCTCAACGAGATCTGCACCAAAGAGGCACCCTTCACCTGCCCCCGCGGGAACCTGTACCGCCAATTGGACGGCGTGGCCATGGGAATCCTCTTATGAGTTCGCTTTGGACACTTCTTCATGGGAAACATGGAAACGACGACTCTTCATGACCACTGCCCCTCTTTCTACGGACGCTACATCGATGATATTTTTGTCAGAGTAAAGAACACGGAAGCATTGCTAGACCTCAAGCGACGCCTCACCTGCTCTTCTGGCCTCAATTTTACATTTGAAGAAGCTACAGAGAGGCCACCTTTCCTTTCTTGTTGTCCTAGTCTCTGCTTGCAACTCTGGCTTCAAGACAACAGTTTACATGAAAGAAACCACCAAAGGACTCTGCCTTAACGGTAACAGCGAGCGCTACTTTCGTTCCACGATCAACGCTTACATCCGTCGACCACTTTCCCATTGCTCTTCGTGGAAAAACCTCCACTCAGAACTCTAGAGGCTCAGCCAGATCCTCGTCAACAACGGGTACAGAAACAGCGACATCATCGCAGCAATAAATTGTGCCGTAGACAAGTACTGCCACCCAGAGGACAACACCACAGATAAAGAAAATATCAAGTTTTACTACAGAAGCTTCATGTCACAAGATTACAAAGCATAACAAAGAGTAATAAAAGACATTATCTACAGAAACGTCAAACCTGTAGATCGAGAAAAAAAAAAAAATCCAGCTCACCGTCTACTACAAAAGCATTAAAACATCAAATCTACTAATCAAGAATCGACCCACGCAGACAAGGACAACTTTGCAGCAAGACCACGTCATCTACGAGCACACCTGCACTTTTGAGGGCTGCGGACCTCAATCTTACATGGGGATGACGCGGACTACACCGTCGAGGCTCCTTACTTGTCATCTACAAGACGTAGCAATCAAGAATCACTGCAGAACCGAACACAGAGCAAATATAACACGAAAGAACCTGGAAGATGGAACAAATATTTTAGACAACGAAAGAGACCACCCTGACTACTGTTCTTAGAAACCATCTCCATTACAAGTTCAGAAATGTCCATCAACACACAAACAAAGGAGTCCTTCCCACCTTAAAACACAAAACACGGAAAACCCCATGCCGCCGATCAGCCAATGAGAAGCCACGCCTACCCGCTCCCGACAAGCCGCCTCTCTACCAAGGAGAAGCCACGCTAGTATTCACCCGCACTGAATATGAGGAGGTCTACAAGCTACTTTGCCTTGCCTTTACAGCAATTTAACTTTTATACAGCTCCTCGGCGCTCTTGCCATTCATAAAAATTTATTTATTTTTTTCACTGGCCACGGGCAACAAAAATCACCCCCCCCAAAATAAAAAAGCCCACCGAGATGCCAGTCCCAGAAAAGAGTCCAAAGCGGTAGTAAAAAAACTGAAGGATAAATGTCTTGAAACCTCCCTCTTGAAGAAATTCATGTCATAGGAAGGTGGAAATACAGAAACAGGCAGGGAGTTCCAGAGTTTACAAGAGAAAGGGATGAATAATTGAGAATACTGGTTAACTCTTGCATTAGAGAGGTGGACAGAACAGGAACGAGACAAAGAGGAAAGTCTTGTGCAGGGAGGCCGAGGGAGGAGGAGAGGCATGCAGTTAGCAAGATCAGAAGAGCAGTTAGCATTAAAATAGCAGTAGAAGACAGCTAGAGATGCAACATTATGGCGATGAGAGAGAGGCTGAAGACAATCAGTTAGAGAAGAGAGTTGATGAGACGAAAAGCTTTTGATTCCACCTTGTCTAGAAGAGCGGTATGAGTGGAACCCCCCCCCCCCCCAGACATGTGAAGCATACTCCATACATGGACGGATAAGGCCCATGTACATAGTTAGTAGCTAGGAGGGTAAGAAAAACTGGCGGAGACGTCTCAGAACACCTAACTTCATACAAACTGTTTTAGCTAGAGATGAGATGTGAAGTTTCCAGTTCTGATTATAAGTAAAGGACAGACCGAGATTGTTCAGTGTAGAAAAGGGGACAGTTGAGTGTCATTGAAGAAGAGGGGATAGTTGTCTGGAAGGTTGTGTCGAGTTGATAGATGGAGGAATTGAGTTTTTGAGGTATTAAACAATACCAAGTTTCCTCTGCCCCAATCAGAAATTTTAGAAAGATCAGAAGTCAGGCGTTCTGTGGCTTATCTGCGTGAAATGTCTACTTCCTGAAGGGTTGGACGTCTATGAAAAAACGTGGAAAAATGCAAGGTGGTATCGTCAGCGTAGGAGTGGATAGGACAAGAAGTTTGGTTTAGAAGGTCATTGATTAATAATATCAAGAGAGTGGGTGACAGGACAGAACCCTGAGGAACACCACTGTTAATCGATTAAGGAGAACAGTGACCATCTACCACAGCAGCAATAGAACGGTCAGAAAGGAAATTTGAGATGAAGTTACAGAGAAGGATAGAAACCGTAGGAGAGTAGTTTAGAAACCAAAGCTTTGTGCCAGACTCTATCAAAAGCTTTTGATATGTCCAAGGCAACAGCAAAAGTTTCACCAAAATCTCTAAAAGAGGATGACCAAGACTCAGTAAGGAAAGCCAGAAGATCACCAGTAGGGCGGCCTTGACGGAACCCATACTGGCGATCAGATAGAAGGTTGTGAAGTGATAGATGTTTAAGAATCTTCCTGTTGAGGATAGATTCAAAAACTTTAGATAGCCAAGAAATTAAAGCAATAGGACGGTACTTTGAGGGATTAGAGCGGTCACCCTTTTTTAGGAACAGACTGAATGTAGGCAAACTTCCAGCAAGAAGAAAAGGTAGATGTTGACAGACAGAGCTGAAAGAGTTTGACTAGGCAAGGTGCAAGCACTGAGGCATAGTTTCGGAGAACAATAGGAGGGACCCCATCAGGTCCATAAGCTTTCCGAGGGTTTAGGTCAGTGAAGGCATTATGAAGTATTTTAATACTTCGTAATGATGTTTTCCATACTTTGAAGTAGTCAGAGGGTGATGGGGAGAGAGGAACAAGCCCAGAATCGTCCAACGTAGAGTTTTTAGCAAAGGTTTGAACGAGGAGTTCAGCTTTATAAATAGATATGATGGTCACGTGGTTGAAATAAAGGAGGGACAGAAGAAGAAACAAAGTTATAGGAGATATTTTTGGCTAGATGCCAGAAGTCACAGGGGGAGTTATATCTTGAAAGATTTTGACACTTTCTGTTAATGAAGGAGTTTTTGGCTAGTTGAAGAACAGACTTGGTATGGTTCCGGGCAGAAATATAAAGTGCATGAGATTCTGGTGATGGAAGGCTTAAGTACCTTTTGTGGGCCACTTCTCTATCATGTATAGCATGAGAGCAAACAAGGTTTGGAATTTTAGGTTGAGAAAAAGAGTGAGGAATGTACGCCTCCATGCCAGACACTATCACCTCTGTTATGCGCTCAGCACACAAAGACTGGTGTTTAACACGGAAGCAGTAATCAATCCAAGGAAAATCAGCAAAATACCTCCTCAGGTCCCCTCAAATAGCAGAGGTAAAGCGCCAGAGGCATCTTCGCTTAGGGTGATCCTGAGGAGGGATTGGAGCGAAAGTACAAGATACAGATATGAGATTGTGATCGGAGAAGCCCAACGGAGAAGAAAGGGTGACAGCATAAACAGGATTAGAGGTCAGGAAAAGGTCAAGAATGTTGGGCGTATCTCCAAAACGGTCAGGAATACGAGTAGGGTGTTGCACTAATTGCTCTAGATCGTGGAGGATAGCAAAGTTGGAGGCTAGTTAACCAGGATGGTGAGTGAAGGGAGAGGAAAGCCAAAGCTGATGGTGAACATTGAAGTCTCCAAGAATGGAGATCTCTGTAAAAGGCAAGAGAGTCAGAATGTGCTCCACTTTGGAAGTTAAGTAGTCAAAGAATTTCTTATAGTCAGAGGAGTTAGGTGAGAGATATACAGCGCAGATAAATTTAGTTTGAGACTGACTCTGTAGTCGTAGCCAAATGGTGGAAAACTCGGAAGATTCAAGAGCGTGGGCACGAGAGCAGGTTAAATCGTTGCGCACATATACGAAACATCCAGCTTTGGATTGAAAATGAGGATAGAGAAAGTAAGAGGGAACAGAAAAGGGACTACTGTCAGTTGCCTCAGACACCTGAGTTTCAGTGAGGAAAAGAAGATGAGGTTTAGAAGAGGAGAGAAGGTGTTCCAAAGATTGAAAATTAAATCTTAGACCACGAATGTCACAGAATATAATGAAGAAAAATTTGAGGGGCTGTCAAGAAACTTAGGGTCGTCGTCAGAAGGGCAGTTTGACCTGGGGATATTTGTGGTCCTCTCCCCAGATGGGGACTCCGAGGCTGGTGTAAGAGTCGCCATGAATTTTTAAATTTTGAGTGAAGGGTGTGTGTGTGTGTGTTTAGGTGCTTGTAGTTTTGTGTGGAGGAAGAGAGTTGTCTTTAGAGGGTGGGCTGTGACTGCCCCATTGTGTTGTGAGACACAAAGGGAAACGTTCAGTGAGGTCACAGCTGGGCTTAATGGTAAGTTCACAGCACTCCCTGATCCAGTGCTTTACTAAGACCTCACTGGGAGTAATTATCGTTTCGGCAGCTGCCTAGTACCTTTTCTCTCTCTCTCTCTCTCTCTCTCTCTCTCTCTCTCTCTCTCTCTCTCTCTCTCTCTCTCTCTCTCTCTCTCTCTCTCTCTCTCTCTCTCTCTCTCTCTCTCTCTCTCTCTCTCTCTCTCTCTCTCTCTCTCTCTCTCTCTCTCTCTCTCTCTCTCTCTCTCTCTCTCTCTCTATATATATATATATATATATATATAGATATATATTATCCTACTGTCTTCCAGGGAGGAGGCTGTAGGCACCTGCCAAAACGATAATTACTCCCAGTGATGTCTCCAGTCTGCTTTACTGACCTACAGACAAGGCAAATACTTTAATAACAATTAATAACGCAACACCCATCTCCGCACACAGAGCAAAACAAACACACGGCCATCACAAAACAACAAACCCCGGCTTCAACATGAGCCTGGCCAGCGTGCCACTGAGCCAACCCGACTGGCCCCAGCAACTGCTCCTGTGTGCATTCACTTCTCATCATATTCGATACCTTGTTGCTTAGAGGAAGCCGACATCCATCATCATATACTACACTGCTCGGGCCCAACACCTGACAAGTACTAGCAGCTTGGCCAAACAAAGTCCCAACAACACTGAGGATGCTTCCCAAGCAACACACTGTCACCGGCAACCTTACACAGCGCTGCCTTTCGAGGAAACGTTGTAATTAACGCTGTAACGCAGGCTTACCAGCTTGACAGGCGCGGTTACGCCTAACAAACACCCGACCACCAAGACCAAACGCCAAACGCTCCCGAGTCATCCTGACTCCAAAACGACGAAGCACCAGGCCGCTGCGTACCTCCAGCACCTGTGCCTCCTTAATTGCGGATGACACATCAAATTGGACCAACAAATCTCCGTCGTCCTATCCGCTGGCTATTCACAATGTCAGTGCTCGTAACACACGGTGCCCGATCCTCGGCTTCCTTGCCATCCACTCCTGCCTTGGCAAGCAGAGGGGCAACACATACATGAGGGACAGAACCATTCTTAACTACACTGACAGGTATTTCAGCAGCTGCCAGGACGGGTGGCTCAGCAAATGAGCAAACATCCACCGTGTCTGGTCCCCGCAAGGGAGCAGACTGCTCCCCTCCTCAGATGCACCCTGCAGAGAAGGAAACTCCTGCCTCACCAGCAGAGTCAGGAGCTTCTCCGCCCTCGGTAGCGATCCCTGACACACCAGACACAACAGGCTGGGTCCCAGACTGTGCACCGGCACCCACAGCCTCCACGTCAGGTGGTAACTCTGTCTGGTCGACACTTCCGAGGTGCTCTGCCGAGTGAGGTGGACCAGCAAATAGACTTTTCACACCCAACACTTCAGCCTCACCCGCAGCAACATCCCCAACCGAGTCAGGCGCGACCAGCGGTGGCTCTGTTCTGTTGTAATCAGCCCCAGCACCCTGATTCAAGGACGAATCCGACTCTGAATCGCCAGCAGTGGGACAGGCCTCTGAACACTCTGCCCCCTGCACTCCTCTCTCGGTGGACCTGCCTTATTGCAGTCAAAGACGTCACCGTCCTTGCCATGAAACGGATGATAACATTAACAGAGTCAGGTACCTCAGCAGCCTCCACATCCGGGACGTGGTCCGCGTATGGGGTCTGTACTCAAGCTCTCCCACCTGCCAGGTCATTCCCTAGAAGGAAATCAACCCCCGACACTGGCAGGTCCTCCGCTAGTGCCACCCGCGCCTCCGCAGTCAATAGCGGGCATGACAGTCTAATCTCTGCCGTGGCGAAGCTCTCCGCGTCGCCAATTCCCTGGCACCACACAAGCTAAATGAAGGAAACTCTCCTCCCTGTTACATTCCTTCACAGCTATTGCTGTGCTGCTGTGTCTCTCAAAACTGTAACGGGGTATGTACCCCCATCAATTTTAACAGTGCCTCTACACAAGAAAGAGCGGCACCATTCGGAGTCAGGCCTCACAGGGGACGGTAAAGTAACAACAGATGAGGGGTCGGCCACAACGTCCTTTTCACCTTCACAACCAAAAAAAACTGCTCGGACTTCATCATTCTTCTGGTCTCGGCCTTGGGACACAATCAAAGCCACCGAGTTCTGGGGGGATCTTGAAAGCTGTGGCTGTTATTAATTTGGGACAATTAAATTTAAAATGCTCAGTATTCTTGCAATAATGGCACACAAGCTGCATAATGTACCTGGGAGTGTTGTGTTGCATGCTCCCAGACTGTCTCCGTTGTGGGCTGGGTGGAGACTTATTACCAACAGGGCTAACTCACCCCGTCTTATTACCAAAGCCACTATTAAAAGTGACTTCCAGAAAAAACTAGCTGGGCCCGACAGACGTACCAACAATAATCCATTGTGGCACAGGCCGGTGCTCCAACAAGTCACTACCTCCTTAAGGCTTTTGAATCTTTTCTCGCGGATCAGCGTACTAACTCCTTCTCGGCCACGTTAATAAACTGCTCCATTACCATGAGTTAACTCACAGTAGGAGGTGGCTTGTTCGATAACAATCCACTCCTAGAACGTCTCCTCCAGATAGTGAGCACACTTTAAAAATAGGAGTCACTAGGCCTCTTCTTTCCTCTGCGGAACTGCAGCCTGTACGCCTCCGGCCGGAGTTCATATGCTCTCAGGATGTCAGCGTTAAACTCCTCGTAATCCTCCAAATCCTCTACTGACATCCTATCATAGACTCTCAAAAAAATCATCCTTCATTATATCAGCCACAAGGCCAACCCACCTCTCCTGATACCAGTCAAATTCAGAGGCTTTTCTTCCTCATATCTCCTGAACCACTCCGTTACCTTCTCACCAAACTCTGTTTGTTATTAATTTCAAACTCCTCACCATCAGGCTTTCTACAGAATTCTTCTTCACTCTTCTCCTCAGGCCATGAGGTGAATCGACTTTAATCTTAGTCTTCTCCAATTCAAACATCCTATTTTTTTTTCAGTCTCCTCCCTCTCATACATCTTCGCCTCCTTCTCCGCCTCAAGTAATGTCATTTTCTTCACCTCGGTTTTAGGTAGCCTCATCTCTCTCCTCCTCTCAGCTTCAGGCCTCCTGGCCTCTTTAGCCTCCTTTCCTCAGCTTCAGCCTCCAACTGGAGCCTTCTCAATTCTAGGTCATCCTTTTCTTTAGCCTCCTACATCCCCAATCTTCTCATTTCTAACTTGAATCTCATCTCAGACATACCTTCGGCCTGGGAGAAACCACCGAGGCTCTGGGCAGGGCTAACACGTCCGTGGACGCTATGTGTGGGACTAGGTGCCCTCACACCGACTTGGGCTAAATGTACACTGCCGCCTCCAAAAGAAGCAGGGAACTCAGGTTGCGAGTCATCCCGGCTACCAGTCTCGCGCTCCATGGCTTACACTAAATGTTGGCACGCACAAGACAACAAAACAAACAACAAACTGTCTACCCCACTTGGCGACGAAGCTCCTAGCTATCATGGCGAGGTCGCTAATTTCTGTTACGACCAGTTTCGAGGCCTTTCACAAAGCTGCCGCACCCGGACTAGCTTCCCTGAACCTTGTCCTACGTGGATTCAGTACAGGGCTCAAGTATATGTGTACAGGGTTCGTTGTACGAGTATATATATATATATATATATATATATATATATATATATATATATATATATATATATATATATATATATATATATATATATATATATATATATATATATATATATATATATATATATATATATATATATATATATATATATATATATATATATATATATATATATATATATATATATATATATATATATATATATATATATATATATATATATATATATATATATATATATATATATATATATATATATATATATATATATATATATATATATATATATATATATATATATATATATATATATAATCCTTGTACCTCGTGTCCCACGAGGTACAAGGATTCCATTATCTCAGCCTACATCAGAAGAGCGCTTACACACTGCAGCACGTGGAAACAAGTCCACCAAGAAATACAGCGCTCAACACAAGTACTCATAAACAACAATTTCAGTGAAAAGGACATCAACCGCCTAGTAAAGAAAATTGTCGACAGCTGGCATAACAAGAAGCAACAAGAGGATAAGAAAGGGAAAATCAACATCTTCTATAAAGCAATTTTCTCTACCGGCTACGAAGAAGATGAGAGGGCCATCACGGAGATTGTGAAGAGGAACATCAAGCCTTCCGATCCTGACAGACAAGTTAAACTGATAATTTATTACAACACCAAGAAAACCAGCCATCTTCTTCTGAAAAATAACCCCTCAAAAGAGAAAGAGAGCCTTCAAAAGTCACATGTCATATATAGGTTTACGTGTAACCAAGGAAACTGTGAAGTCCTTCCCTCCACCTATGTTGGCATGACGACAACAAGACTCTCCCAACGACTAGATTTCCACCTCGGAGCAGGAGCACCCAAGAAACATCTGAAGGAGAAGCATAACATAAACATCACAAGAGGAATGCTAGTAGATAAAACGGAGATCCTAACTACATACCCAGACACCAGGCGTCTCTCCATCTTAGAAGCACTATATATAAAAGAGACAAACCCTACATTAAATCAAGAATCCGAAGACCTACAAGCATTACCAAGCGCGCGAAGACCCAGCTTGGAGAGCAGCCCAGCACAGCCCGCGACAGCCGTCAGCCAATCAGAGACCAGGACGCGCAGCGGGGTGACAAGCCTACCGGTATAAATACACTCCCGCAATCAGCTTGAGCCATTGCATGGGAAAGGGACGCGACAAAAAATCACCGCCATTAACATACCATGCCTCTGACCGAGGGAGTGGGGTCGTGTGGCAACACCTAGTGGTTTTTTCATATTTTTTGTCTTATGGCTTTGTATTCATATTTTTGTTTTTTATACATTATTTTCTTGCCTCGCAGCCTAGGTTTCAAGGGGGCACCGGACCACTTCCAGAGAGACGGGGATAGCACGAACCGCACTCCTCCCACTGACGTCACGGCAATGGGGCCCCCGGACGTCGGCATGACGTTCCGGTAGCGGTACCCCCCGAGGTAGTTAAGGAGCGGCCAGTACTGATGATGGGGACGGTAACCACACCATTCAGTGGAAGCCACTTCACCCCCACACAGAGGTAGTTGGGTGCGGCAAGGGCTGGGCAGGAAGGTAGTCAAGAGATGGTGGGGCGGGGCCCTGGAAGCATCCATGCAGGAATCCCCATTCACCCCCCGCCACCAGCGACTTACCGCGTGCAAGCAGATGGTATTAGATTTGACCCCTCGTTGCGGTGAGGGAGCCTTTTCGAGCCTCTGTCATTGCACATCCTACCATCATGTCAATCATTATCACAAACCATCCTCACCCTCCCCATGCACATAACACCACAACATTTTTTATACTTCTCTTTTCTTTAGCAGGTTGGCCTTTTTGCAGGAAGAGTCACAGGACACGAGCAGAAAGGACCGACACCGCTTTTTCACCCACCACATTACATCATACATTAAATATCCCTGCCATCACCAAATCACTCTACTACTATCCGTGGTTCGGAACCCACGTAAAACTGTAGGTCCCTCCGCTATACAGATGTACTTCTTCCTCTGTCCTTCTTTGAACCAATAAAAAGCAAAAAAAAAAAAAAAAAAAAAAAAAAAAAAAAAAACCCTTTTTACTCTGACTGTCCTTCACTCCTCTTTCACATCCTGATGGTGCAGGGCTCTGGATAGTCTGGCCCCTAACTTGTGCGTGGTTTGGCCCGGGGTTTTGGGTGCGTGGGCGGCGTCCGTGGCTGTGGCTGTGTTGGGCTTGGCTTGCTCGGTTGGTGGCGGACTCTCCTGCTTTCCCCGATAAAGACCTTGTCTCCCTTGCCATCTCAGCATGAATATAACACGTAAAAAAAAAAAAAAAAAAAAAAAAAAAAAAAAAAAAAAAAAGATGTCCTTCCTCATTGAAATTGCGCCTGGGTTAAGCCCCAGTGACTATTTCTCCTACTACAATTCCCTTCTTATCACCCCCCTATTCTTCCCACTATCCCCACTTCCCCCTCCCCATCTTTTCTCTCTTTGTTATGTTATGTTATGTTAGCTTGAGCCATTCTCTCCGACACCCTCAATGCGGAAAGACCTTCGCTACTGAAGAAGGGTCAAGGACCCGAAATCGCGATCTAGCGAAAATGACTAGCTTCGGCGAAGTCATACAGCCAATTAAAAAAAAGAATATAAGACAATCATAAGATATAAGGAAAATATCTTAAGAAAAATAATAAATGCTCAACTAGCTATCACATTCAATGATATATATATATATATATATATATATATATATATATATATATATATATATATATATATATATATATATATATATATATATATATAAATTTTTTTCTTCTTATTTTTTTTGTGTATTTATTTATCTATTTATTTATCTTTATTTATTTTTTTTGAGAGTAGGTCATTGAGTATGCATGTATTGTTGAAGTCAACAGCAACTCGAACGTTATTCTCTTTAATGGAGATTTTTTGTATTTTCCACACAATAGTCCTGTCTGGACCATCCTCAGGAGAAGAGTGAAGAGACTCAAATTTCAAATTTTTATAAAGGAAAGTGGGGGTTACAAAGAAGATAGGGGGGTAAATTGAAGAGATTGGCGAGGAGACTGTTATTATTGCGCGTAGCGGACGTGGTGTGGTGCGGGTAATGAAGAGCCAATCAACACTCGGCTTGAGTACGGCCAGGTTGTAGCCGCTTCGTGGGGAGGGAAACCTCTGGATGTTGCTGAATGCTGATTGAAGGTTTCTATAAGTGAATTTATGTTGCTTCTGTCATCCTGAGGCTCTTGATATCATTGATTTTTTTTTCCAAGGATGCTGGTGTTGTTTTCCATGTGGTGTCTCTTGAGGATGAGTCCGTGCTCGCTGATACAGTGACGGGGTATCGCTCCATCTTGAAGCTGAGCAGTGATCCTCTTCGACAGGGTAGTAGTTGTGAAGCCGATGTACCTTGAATTTAGGTGACTGCAGTCAACAACGGTGCATTTATTTTGGTATACGACATTCACTTCTTGCAGAGGATTCACTGTAAGCAAACAGCTGTTTTTCATTATGAGGCTGGCAGTCTTCCGGGATTTGTAATATATGATAAGATTGAGCCTGGTGTCAGCACTAGTGGGTGTAACGTTGTCGGAGATGATGCTTCTCAGTGCCTTCTCGTCATCTTTGTACGCTGTGGGCCGTGTTTTTTTTTTTTTTTGTGTGTGTGGTACAGCGTGATGCTCGGTTCTTCAATTTTCGGTGTGTTTTCAGACATGAAGGTGTCCGTTCTGCGTCGTATGGCGTCATCAGTTTCCTGCTGCGGGTATCCATTATTGGTGAGGAGCTGGGAGACTCTTCGTAGTTCGGCGGTCGTAGCCTTCCATGTAGAAGAGTGAGCGAGGGCTCTCTTAACGAAAGCGTTGGTGACACTGGCGGCATTTCTCAAAGCAGTCACTTTTCCGTTGAGGCAGACGCCGAGGTTGGTGGATCTGACATACACAGATGTGATGTAAGACGAGTCTCCGCGGTGGACCTTCACATCAAGTAATTGTTATCCTCCTCGATCTCGTGCGTATAGCTGTGGCACGAGTTTTCTTAAATACATGTAGAATTTGTCCCCCGGTGTCAATATTGATGAAGATGTCGTCGGTGTACCTTGCATATATTGATGATTTTATCTCAGGATGTTCTGTGAAGATTTTCTCTTCGATTGACCCCATGTAAAAATTTGCAAAAGGACGCCAAGGGATGATTTCATAGCAACACCGTCGCATTGTAAGTACATTTTCGCGTCGGGCCTGTAAAACTGTACGCCTTTTGTGCAGGCATATAACAGTGCACGTAGTGTCTTCGAAGATTGTGAGCTTGCTTTCACCCAGGTAATATATACGTTGGCATATGATTTCTATAGTTTCATCGACGGGAACGTTCGTGAAAAGTGATTCCACATCCATCGATACCATGATGATGGAGGGGTGCGTAGACCTCAACATATCGAGAAACTCCTCAGAGGATCTTAGGCTGAGGGATGCAGGCGTAAATGATGTAAGGAACTCGATGAGGTTTTTGGCCAGGTGTTTTGTCCCTAACAGCAACAAGAATGGTGAAACGGGTGAAACTGTTTACGCAAACTAGAAGATACTGGTAACCGTTCTCTGTAAATGGAAGTATGAGCAAATCATCAGAGACTGAATCCCAAGGAGCTGGAGCAATGGAATAAGACAGTGAGGGACTGTCATGAGCGAGTGATGAACGATGCGAAGCACACTGAGAATACGGCGCTGAATCCTGAAAGATATCTTTCTTCATAGTCGACCAGAAATATGATCGTTTTTCTTGTGCGAGGCATCTGCCACGACCTTGAAATCCTGTGTGAGGTGAGTCATGGGCATGATGAAGGATGGTACTTGCTAACGATTCAGGTATCAAAAGCTGAGATAAATGCTCATTAGAAATGTCAATAAAGACGTCACTCTACAAGAGACTGTCTTCCATGAAAAAAATGTATCAGCACTCACTTGTAACTTAGGACGATTTGTCTCGTCAACACTAGAACATAACGCGTCTGAGTGTTGATGTTTCTTGATCTCATCCATGATCAGAATGGTAGAAATATCTGTGTTGGCTGAAAAAGGGGCAACATTGCGTGATAATGCGTCACCCACTAAGTTTGCCTTATCGGGAATATACGAAAATGTAAGATTTAATTCCTAAATCGTGAGTTGCCAGCGAGCAAATTGACTTGTGAAGTTGTTGCCTTTGAAGGTTTCTGTGACAGCACAATGATCAGTGTGAACGTAAATTTCGTAACCTAATATGAGTTATCGAAAATGACGTAACGCCCATATCATAGCGAGATGTTCACGTTTCGTGACTTCATAGTTTTGTTCTGCATTATTGAGAAACCTGCTAGTATACGCTACCACGCGATGTTTACCAAATGAATAATTTTGCATGAGAACAGCACCGATTCCAAAATCTCAAGCGTCTATGTATAAGATGAAATCTTTTTCGAAATTAGGAAAAGCAAGAATTGGTGCTTGACATAAGGCAGTTTTGAGAAGATAAAAGGCATATTGTTCCTTTTCAGACTAGATGATTGCAACATTTTTCTTGAGCAGATGAGTGAGAGGCTGAGCGATGACTGAATTTTTTGATGAACTGGTGATAAAATCCAGCAAGAACGATGAGTTGTCTAATATGATCGATATTGTTAGGAACAAGGACATTTTTCACAGTATATACCTTGGCATCTAAAGTGTGAATACCATGTCTGTTGACTTTATGACCAATGAATTGGATTTACTATTTGAGAAACGAGCATTTGCTGAGTTTGGTTTTTAAGCCAGCAGCTTGAAAGCGTGACAGAATGAGAGACAGTGTGTGAAAATGCTCTTGTAGATTTTTTGATGCAATGATAACGTCATTGAGGAAGCAGAACACACTTTTACCGATGAGACCTGAGAGAACAGAGTTCATCAATCTTTGAAACGTCAAAGGCGAGTTCCGTAGACCTTAAGCCATGCATTTAAACATGAACTGGCTAGAGTAGGTAGTGAAGGCAGTGTATGGCCGTGAACTTTTCTAGAGTTCAGCTTGAAAGAATCCAGAATGTAAATCTAGGGTGGAAAATTCCACATTTAAACCACCCAGAGAAACTGAAGATCATCTAATCTCGGCATTGGATAACGATCAGGAATAGTAAATGCATATTATTCCCTGAAGTCGACGACGACACATCAATCTCCTTGTTTCCTAGGAACGAGTAACAAAGAGGTGTTGTGAGGAGAACAGGCAGGTTCAACAACATACTGATGCAATACTCGTATACCTTGCACAGCTTCATCAAGCCGAACTCTCTGCGTGGTACCCTGTAGCTGGGGATGTAAGATGGCTTGGACCCAAGTGTCAGATAGAGTGTGTGATGTGTATCTGTGTGGAGCACAGGTTCGTCAGGGAGTGAGACAACATTCCTGAAAGGACTGAAAAGAGCAAATAATTCTTGTTGAGATTCTGGAAAATCAAGAACAGATATGTAATCTTTCGTGATAAGGGGTGAGAAGACATGTTATGGTTGTCAGATGCAAATTTATTATTGATAGAGAAAGAAAATAAACCATCCAAGGTTTCAACTTTCTCGGATTAACTGAAGGAAATGCTGAATTAGGATGAAGAATGAAGTATACCTTGTGCTTTGTATGCTCTTTACGTACATATGAAGGTGATGATTTGAGGAATGATGATGATGTTATCATGGATTTAACAGAGAAGGGCGCGAAAAGTTTCCCAACGATGTTTGTTGAGCAACCTAAGACTGTGCAAGATAATGTTTGCAGTCTTGTAAGAAATGACCTACCCTTTTGTGGAAGGATCAGAATGCATCAGGATTGAATGAGTGTCTACCTGAGATATCGAGAACAACTCTACACTCAGCGATAACATGACCAGGCAGCTTACAACAGGTGCAGGTGACATTTCTGAACCTCGATTTTGATTGAGTGTACTGATATCTGGGCGAAGGGAGTGCACGTCTAGCGTAAAAAAAAAAAACGTCCACGGGAAAGTGAAGAAGGACAAGAAGGCGGTTGAACAGCTGAGATAGAAAAGTCAGGTGATGGAGCGTCAAGTGCCTGAACAGGCTCAGAGCTGGAAAGAGGACGCTTATCAGGTATTAGTTTGCAGATATCATATATGAGTTGTTGGCTGCGACAAGGGGCCAAACACCAAAAGTAAAGAAACGAGTACATCGCATTTAAAGGTATGGACACTGCTTGCGTCGGTCGTTCACTATCGCTTTATTTTACGTGTCTAGTGTTTCCTATAAAGGCTTTATGCTATTGTGTGTTATAATTCGTTGTAGACTACATTTTCTTGACTTTTATTTGATACATTTCTGATTTAGTTACGTTGAATAATTAAAGAGTTATAAAATTGGGAATAATAGTGTGTTAAACAGGAAACATTTTCAGATTTTGAAACTTTCACATGGCCCAGTAAACCTTTGAACGAAAAAAATCTATTGACATGCAGCATCTATTAGTAATTCATTGAGAACAAAGTCAGTCTCCTAAGTAAAACACTTCATGACAATAATTTTAATGTTTCTTGCTGACCCAGTTGCGCTGTCTCGGCGCCACTCTCTTTAGGAAGGATGGACGACGCTACCAGACGTACGATAATCTTCTCTCTCTCTCTCTCTCTCTCTCTCTCTCTCTCTCTCTCTCTCTCTCTCTCTCTCTCTCTCTCTCTCTCTCTCTCTCTCTCTCTCATCACTATAAACCATCTTAGGGCAGTGAGACGCTTTATAGTGAGAATTTGTTGTTTATTCTCAACATTTTTATCTGCTCTTTAAAAATATTGGCAAGTGATTTGCCTTCCCTTTTTAAGATCTCAAGAGAGAGAGAGAGAGAGAGAGAGAGAGAGAGAGAGAGAGAGAGAGAGAGAGAGAGAGAGAGAGAGAGAGAGAGAGAGAGAGAGAGAGTAAGTGCACTATCATCATTTAACACACCGTTGTGATAGTGCTCTCTCTCTCTCTCTCTCTCTCTCTCTCTCTCTCTCTCTCTCTCTCTCTCTCTCTCTCTCTCTCTCTCTCTCTCTTTCTCTGCAATACTTAACTAATAATTGTACCTTAATAACATGGCTTCCTATAATAACTTGACACAAAACATAAGAATATTGGCATTAGCAATGCTGTACAACAGTTTGGGCTGGTTGGTGTGGCACGTCTTGATAAGAGAAAACTCGCGTGCCTCACACATTGAAGCTTTTTATTGTCATTTATAAAAACTTTCACGTGTGTAACACTAATTTTATTTGTGTAACAATAGTGTACACTAATAATGTTTTGCGTTAAAATTAACCATCATTATCAACAGCTGCCTCTTCAAACATAAGAATATTTACCGAAAAAAGATAGTGATGCCGATATCATGGTTGATAAGGTATACACTACTATGATTAATAGACGTTAGCTGCACGCACGATAGAGACACGATCACATCAGTGTTATTTCTAAGATGTAAGAAAAATTATAGAACAGAATAAATTATTAACTCCATTTCACTTTGGCGCTTGGCCCCTTGCCACACGCACTTACTCATATGTAATATGCTTTGTTGAATTTGATGTCTTGGGACCTTGGGACCTTGGGACCTGGAAGCTGGAGCATCAAGGAAGGTGGTGAAGAAGAGATAAGATAAGAGATAAGATAAGAGATTTGTCTTTTAACTCATTCTTTGATAGCACTATATAACACGATTTTTTTGTCTTTGACAAGCAAGTGTTATTTTTCAACTCATTTAATTGCAAAGTAATAGAAAATGTCCATTATTATAATTTTCCCCAAAATAACAAAATTTCAACATTTTTCCAGATGCTATCACAGAGAACTTCTTTGTTCTTGCCTTGATGAATTGATCACATATGTAGCAGAATGTATCTAAAGAAAAATAAATAAATAAATAAATAAATAAATAAATATATATATATATATATATATATATATATATATATATATATATATATATATATATATATATATATATATATATATATATATATATATATATATATATATATATATATATATATATATATATATATATATATATATATTGCAGCCTCTTGATACCATTTCTCCTTTTGTGATGTGTCTTTTCAGGTAGCCAAAGCAGAACTGATTGGTGATCTAGAAGCTCCTATTCTTATATTGTCAAGCAGTACTCTAGAATATTTTTAGTCTTTCTAGAATGTATTTTAAGAATGTTTTCTGTCTTTCTAGAATATTCTTGAACCTACTCATTCTAGAAAATTCCTGTAGATTCTAGGAAAATATTGATACTTCTACATATTTCTACTGTATTCTAGAAAGTTCTAGAATATTCTTTAAATGTTTACGTTCAATAGAATGTTCTAAAATGTTAAAGAAACTTCTAAAAATGTTTGGTAGAACATTCTGGAAGATTTGAAATTTCTGAAATGTAAGCAATTTCTTCTCAATATGACAAATATGAGAAATGCTAGATCTGGTCAATCTAGACCAGAAAATTCTAGAATCTAGAAAATTCCTGTAGATTCTAGAAAAATATTGATACTTTTACATATTTCTACTGTATTCTAGAAAGTTCTAGAATTTCCTTTAAATATTTACGTTCAATAGAATGTTCTAAAATGTTAAAGAAACTTCTAAAAGTGTTTGGTAGAACATTCTGGAAGATTTGAGATTTCTGAAATGTAAGCAAATTCTTCTCAATATGATAAATATGATAAATACTAGATCTGGTCAGTTCAAGAATGATCTTATTAAATCAGAAATCTTTAGAACACTTTATATTCTTTCTTTCATTGTTTTATCTTATTTACAACGTCTCAAAAGCAATTAGTTAGGCAATTTAGATTTTGCAAGGGTCTTTACCTGACATGAAAACCAATAGTAACCAATACTATAATGAAATAAGGCAAAAATGTAAATTCATTGTTCTAACCACAAAATGCAAAAGTTTAAGGATCAAAATATTTTTTTTCTAGTTTGTATAGATGGAAATAACAGGAAAATTATGGTTTGGGGCCAAGGACAAGACTTGGGAAGGAGCCAAGGGATACCCATAACTCAGGAAGAAGCATGGCGGCGAACAGGCGAAGCAAAAAGGGTGAACAGGAACGGCGTGATGAGTAGGAACGGCGGCGTCTGACGAGTGTGTCCACGGGAAAATGAGGTAGGAGAGGCGGAGTGCAAGTGCTGGGTCAGAGTAACGGCGCGGGCGGTAGCAGAGGTGACTGGGCAGAGAGGGAGCACTGGTGAGATGAATTGACTCAAGGTTTGAATGTGGTCAGGGATATCAGGACCACGACTTGGCATGTCGAGAGTAATACACCACGATTTCGTCTATGTGATAAAGATAACGTCCCGCCTGCATAACTTGCCTGCGATGGTGGAGTGATATGCGTGTCTCAGCGTGTACTGGATTTTAAAAGAGGCGAGAGTTTCGTGCGTTCCTCGATCGCATATATATATATATATATATATATATATATATATATATATATATATATATATATATATATATATATATATATATATATATATATATATATATATATATATATATATATATATATACCTGTAGGAGCGACACTGGCCAAGGACAACAAAACTCCAGTTAAAAAAAAAAAAATAGGTCCTACTGAAACGCCTGTCCCCAAATAAGGTCCAAAGCGGTACGCAAAAAATTGAAAGATAAGTGTCTTGAAACTTCCCTCTTGAAAGAATTAAAGTCATAGGAAGGTGGGAATACAAAAGCGAGCAGGGAGTTACAAAAGGAATCAAAGACTGAAAATACTGGTTAACTTTTCTTGCATTAGAGAGGTGGAAAGAATAAGGGTGAGAGAAAGAATATAGTGTTGTGCAGCGAGGGCGCAGTAGGAAGGGAGGCATGCAGTTAGCAAGATCAAAAGACCACTTACCATGAGAATAGTGGTAGAAGACAGCAAGAAATGCAACATTGCGGCGATGAGAAAGAGGCTGAAGAAAGTCGGTTAGAGGAGAGGAGTTGATGAGACGAAAAGCTTTTGATTATACCCAGTCTAGAAGAGCGACAAGAGTTGAACCACACCCACACATGTGAAGCATACTCCATACATGGACGGATAAGGCCCCTGTACAGAGTTAGCAGATGGAAGGATTAAAAAA
>NC_087166.1:19201265-19268765 GCF_035594125.1 Scylla paramamosain | reverse complement strand
GTTCAGAGCATAATAAACTGTTTTGAAAGAGAACAGCTCTGAACTGTGGACACATTAGTTTGACATGATCACTTAGAGTATTGTTTGAAGTGCTTAGCGGTCTGAAAGGTTGAGTTCACTGATGCTGTGTAATATATTTGTAAATAAACAGTAAAACAAATATTTATGAATATTTACAAAACTAAGAAATTTTGGATATATATATATATATATATATATATATATATATATATATATATATATATATATATATATATATATATATATATATATATATATATATATATATATATATATATATATATATATATATATATATATATATATATATATATATATATATATATATATATATATATATATATATATATATATATATATATATATATATATATATATATATATATATATATATATATATATATATATATATATATATATATATATATATATATATATATATATATATATATATATATATATATATATATATATATATATATATATATATATATATATATATATATATATATATATATATATATATATATATATATATATATATATATATATATATATATATATATATATATATATATATATATATATATATATATATATATATATATATATATATATATATATATATATATATATATATATATATATATATATATATATATATATATATATATATATATATATATATATATATATATATATATATATATATATATATATATATATATATATATATATATATATATATATATATATATATATATATATATATATATATATATATATATATATATATATATATATATATATATATATATATATATATATATATATATATATATATATATATATATATATATATATATATATATATATATATATATATATATATATATATATATATATATATATATATATATATATATATATATATATATATATATATATATATATATATATATATATATATATATATATATATATATATATATATATATATATATATATATATATATATATATATATATATATATATATATATATATATATATATATATATATATATATATATATATATATATATATATATATATATATATATATATATATATATATATATATATATATATATATATATATATATATATATATATATATATATATATATATATATATATATATATATATATATATATATATATATATATATATATATATATATATATATATATATATATATATATATATATATATATATATATATATATATATATATATATATATATATATATATATATATATATATATATATATATATATATATATATATATATACAATGTTTTTGAGACATTTACACATGTTATTACATTTAATACATTTATTAACAACTTTTAATTAAATATTTAAATCAATATGTTGGGTATCAATGTTTGTGCCATCCAACAATAAATTTGTGTCCTCTGCATATATAGCATATTTTAGTTAAGAGCTCACATAAAGAATGGCATTAAAATACATGATAATAATAGGTCCTAAAAATAATAACTGCGGAACACCTTTGTTAATTGGCTTGAAACAAAAGTAGGTTTAATTACAATATACTGATTGGTATCTGTTTGTTAAATAATTTTCAAATAATTTCAATGGAACTCCCTTTACATAAAACTTAGAAAGTTTGCTAGAATTTTCTTTAGTGAATAAAAGGCTTTGGAAATGTCTAGGAAATCATCACCTAAATAAGGACTATTTTCAAGATCCTTGAATACATTAGAAGTGAATTCCAGAGTGGCTGATTGGTGGACCTAAACTCATGTTGACACTCTGTGAGTAAATCAAATTATTCAATGATATTAACAAGATATGTTGGAATTACCTTTTTAAGTATTCTATTAAATTGGTCTATAGTTGTCATTTCTATTTTTTTTTATTAAAAAAATGGAACTACTCTAACATACTTAAGATTCTCTGGAAAAACTTCTTTCTTTAAAACAAGATTAATAATATGTGTTACAGGTGAAAATACTATATTAGCTATATGGTTTAACAAGTTAGGGGTTAATTTCCTCCAAGCCTCAGGACGAAGTCTTTAATGCTTCTAGATAACTTATAATTTCAGTATGAGAAATAGGTAATATATATATATATATATATATATATATATATATATATATATATATATATATATATATATATATATATATATATATATATATATATATATATATATATATATATATATATATATATATATATATATATATATATATATATATATATATATATATATGTTGTTGACATGACTACTATGAAGCTGTCCAGACGCCTCAGTTTTCATCTAACGTCAGGCACCTCAAAGAAACATATACAAGTAAAACACCGTTCACGGCTAACAAGGAAAGCATTAGAAGAAAACCAAGAAATCGTCACGGCCTGCCCTGATGACAAGCGTCTTGCCATCTTAGAAGCACTCTACTTCAAGAAAGATTGGGCTGAGGTACTAGACCACGCTTCTGCATTCCAAGCAGAATTTGTCGTCTTTCTATTCGTGCTGTAACACATCCACGAACAAACATCCCGTAAAAGAGGCAGACGTCTTCATCGACTCTCTCGCAGTGCTATGTACACTACGGCAGCATGACTCCCACGACTGTTACTATCAAGCATACGCCAACACCTTTCTGTCATTTATAGAACTGGAACAACTGTTGCATGTCACTGGGTCCCAGGCCACTTAGGCGTTCCAGAAAATGAGAAGGCTGACTCAGCAGCTAAGGCAGCAGGGACAAGACCTTCCATCTCCTTCAAAATAATTTGAAGCGCCTCCTCTATAAAAAAAAAATAAAAAATAAGATAGACAGGCCAGCCAGATCCAGAACCCGCCAAATGCTCGAGGATGCTGTTGAACAGGACTCCCGATCTCCCACCTGGTACGCAACTGGAACAGCAAAAACGAAGTCTGAACTCACAGTAGGCCTTCCCACAAGACTCCAAGCTCACCTCACAAAACTCAGGCTAGGATACCTCGCTTTACTTTTGATCTGGCTTTCTTTACTGAGTCTTTGTCATCCTCTTTTAGAGATTTTGGTGAAACTTTTCATGTTGCCTTAGACATATCAACAGTTTTTGAGAGTCTGGATCAAAGCTTTAATTTGCAAACTACCCTCCTACGGCTCCTATCCTTCTCTCTGTAACTTCATCTCAAGTTTCCTTTCTGACCTTTCTATTGCTGCTGTGATAGATGGTCACCGTTCGTCTCCTAAATCTATTAAGAGTGTTCCTCGGGGTTCTTTCCTGTCACCCACTTTCTTTTCATTATTCATCAATGATCATCAAACCAAACTTCTTGTCTCATCCACTCCTACACTGATGATACTTTTCCACGTTTTTTTTTTTTTTTATTCATAGACGTCCAACCCATCAGGAAGTAAACAGTTCACACAGGGAAGGTACAGAATGCCTTACTTCTGATCTCTCTATAATTTCTGATTGGGGCAGAGCAAACTTGGTAGTGTTGGATGCCTCAGAAACTCAATTCCTCCATCTATCAACTTGACATAGCTTTCCAGACAACTATCCCCTCTTCTTCAATGACAATTAATTGCCCCCCTCTTTTACACTGAACATCCTTGGTCTGTCCTTTCTTATGATCTAAACTGGAAGCATCACATCTCATCTCTAGCTAAAACAGCTATTGTAAAGTTAGGTGTTCTGAGACGCTTCCGCTTTTTTTTTTTTTTTCTCTCTTTTTCACCCTTCCACCTGCTAACTCTGTACATGGGCCTTATCCATCCAGGTATACAGTATGCTTCGCATGTCTGGGTGTGTTTCCATTAATACCGCTTTTCTAGACAGGGTGGAATCAAAAGCTTTTCGTCTCATCAACTCCTCTCCTCTAGCCGACTTTCTTCTGGCTGTTTCTCATCGCCGCAATGTTATATCTCTTGCTGTCCTCTACCACTATTTTCATGGTTACTGGTCTTTTGATCTTGCTAACTGCATGCCTTTGTTCCTTATACAGCTCTGCTGCACAAGACTTTATTGTTTTTCTCACCCTTATTCTTTTCATCTCTCTAATGAAAGAGTTAATCAGTATTATCAATCATTCACTTTTTTTTTTCTGATGAACTCTGGAACTCTCTCCCTGCTTGTGTATTTACGCCTACCTATGACTTGCACTCCTATGTTTGACTTCTGCTTTGGACCCTATTAGGGGACCGGCATCTCAGTTGGCTTTTTTTTTCATAACATTTTTGTTGCCCTTGACCGGTGACTTTCCTACATAAAAAAAAAAAATTTAATCCATCTTAGACACTGATTCAAAGCCTTGTCCACACAGCCTTCTCATACCTCTCGAGCCCTTAATCCACTACCCCCTTTACTGTCCCGCAACAACAAATTTACGAAACAATATCTACCTGACCTACGGAACTGACTGGAAGAAAACCACTAAAGTAATAGGGAGCGTCCACCTACCCATTCTCTTGAACACCACACAAACATACCAGTCCCCGTGCTGAACCCTTCAATAATTTACGTACCCTGAGAGACACCCAATAACCCAGTGTCTCCCGCAGAAGGAGGCATAAAAACCCGAGCCTTAACATCTAATCAAAAGCCTTGAAAACCCTGCCGAACATGAGAACAGCGGCTCTGGTGAACAACTAATCTTAAGCCCCGACATTGCGCTCGGGAGGCAGTGGGCGGTCTTAAATACCAGCTATTCTGAGCAACTACTACCGGATTGGATTCGCGCAGAATTATTATAGACTCCATAGAGACCTGACGACCCCATTGGCGCTCACAGACAAGTAGACGACCTTAAACATCATAGCATGAAAACCAGCTCAGGATCAGAAGTCGCCTCTTCAGCTGGCGCTCTGATTGGCTGGATGGGCAGGCTGAGTCAAGGTTCACATATCCCTACTACAGCCACGACCTCTTCGTGACCAAATGCCTGCCAGCCTCTACCATCAACCTAGGAATCGGCTCAGGATCGAAAGTTCCTGCCTTGAGCGAGCTCTCTGATTTGCTCAGATAGTCCTGGGCTGTCACCTGCAATCCACCGCCATTTATGATACTCTACAAATGGGACACAAATAAATTCAAGTCATTAATAATTGGAACTGTACTGGAGCTCTACCACTTGGTGATAGCCCGTTCTATTACAGTTCCTCTATCTTTTCTACTATATACTTCCTTTCGTCCTTAATGCAGCCTGTTTTCTCCTCTTACTGTATTTCATTTTCGCATTTAGTGTCCAATGGTGGTGTGAATGTGAATTCCGCGGCTTGCCAAGGGGACCCCTTAGAAGGGCTGCTTTAAGCTCACTGGCCAGGTTGGGCAAATCTCAGGACGTTGGCAGCAATGGCTATTAATAGCCGGGTCACTAAACTGACTTACATAGGCAGGCTCCTTTTATATTCTATCCTAGCTGTGCTGACCTGTCGGGCCTCAGCTCCTAATAGGATGCTAAAATGGCAAGGATTAAAATAAAGTGTGATGGCAACCGAAAGGAAAGACAAATCAAGCTAAAATTTCTTGAGATCCTCTCTCCTGCCGACGTTTTCACCACTGCCCTACATGAAGCTTACGATGGATACATAATTAATAACCCAGAACCTAAAGCCCAAGGATTCACGCCCATCCTCCCCGAGGAAGTAAAAGCACGACGTACCATAGTATGCTACAAGGTAGAGCACACGGCTTACAAGAAAGCTGAAAATAACATTGTCGATGAAATTGATAACAAACAAGAATGGGTCAGAATTCAAGATAAATACAAAATCCCAAACAGCAGAAACATGTTGAAAGTCCAATTTGAATCCATCAACATGGCAGATAAGGCAGAAAACCACCGTTTCCATTGCCCCACACCAAACCTCCAAGGAAAGGTACATAAACATTTCTTTCTGCATGAAGTGTTACGCCATCAACGACCATGTCACAAACCAATGCCAAAAGCCTCAAGGATACCAAATCTGTTCCATGTGCTCCAGCCAAGACCACACCCAGAGAAACTGTCAAATAGAAACAAAGATGTGCATCAACTGTGGGGGTACACACAGAACACTAACATATAAATGCCCAAAACGAAAAGAGAAAGTCAAGGAAAAGGAGCAGGAAGCCAAACAGAAGTCCTCTCAGTCCTACTCCCAGACAGCAAGTCTCTCTACCACTGCCTCCACCTTCTCTTTATCAGCAACAACTATCGGAGACGACCAAATCTCGAAAATGATGCTTTTAAATGTCCACGCCCACGCTATGTACATGATACATCCCAGGTACCTTCCAAAAGACCCTGATTGACTTACTCGAAGAAAACAACCTGCCAATAGTCATCCTACCAAACAACCCACCATCGTAGCAAATCATCCAGAGTATGATGCCATCAGAGGCAATACAAAACACAGCCAAGCCTGGAACATACATTGAAGAAGCCCTGGAACTTTCATCGGACTACGAAGTGGAAACTGGATCAAAAGAGGAGGACTGTGAGATAGAACGGACAGTACCAGTCCGCAAAAAAAACAGTAAGAAGACCACTGCAACCAAAACACAAACAAGAACTTCAAACAACAACGACACTATGCTAGCCCAAGCCCTCCCTCCACCCAAACAAAGAGCCACAACGTCGAAAACCACCCCAACATATAAACTAAGATGCAGCAAACAACTCTAACGGTCTTACAGCATAATGTCTGAAATGGAGAGGCAGAAGTACAGGACTTTCAAACATATACAAAAATATACACACAGATATCATACTGATAAACAGTAATGGAACAGCAGAACACTAACCACTCAAAATATCCGGCTACAACACACACAAGAACATACAGGAATCGCCATCAGGAACATCATTCCTTACAAAATTCACGATACCTACATATCAGATTTACTAGTAGTGGAGATATAAACAACTACAGGATCAGTGCTACTCTCAACATTATATCAACCACTTACAAGAAAATATCTACCCATCCCAGACTTCACCCAACTCTTCAGACAACATGTTCCAGTCAGTGTACATGCTCGCCGCCCTAAATGTATGCCACCCAACACAGAAAGAAAAACACTAAATGTATGCCATCCAACACAGAAAGAAAAACACTAAAGGAAACCAGCCACCCAACACTTGAACATAGAAAGAGAAACACTAAAGGAAAACATATAGCACACATGATCAGTAGTAAGGAAACTGCCACCATTATCACCCATCCTTAAATGGCATGCCACTGGGGTCCCCAGGAAATTGCCACCAGGGTCCCCCATCCTTAAATGGCATGCCACTGGGGTCCACATGGGGACCCCAGTGGCATGCCATTTAAGGCCATGTGGCCTTAGTTTTGGGCGAAAACGGGAAGTTGAGGGTTATAGGATGGGCCGCCACGCGCCCGCCACGCGCTAGCCAGGATGGTCAAGCAAGCGTGGGAGGATCTTACCACCGCCGCTGACTTCACCCGGCCATTTCAGGATGGATCAATACATTCCAATGCCCTGCCACTACCTGATAGTCAAAGTCGTCGTGACTACCCACGTGGTCCCGTTACCTACGATCCATCTACTTTGACGAAGCACCTAGACGAAGCGAAATCTATTCCCCCATCAATTCAAGGTGGTAAAGAGGCATGAATGAAGGTCGAGTCGTTTTCGGAGTATAAATTATATAAATGAGGCGCGCGGCGCAACAACGACGTAACCGAGAAATGGAAGTTTCGAGAAAAACGCGCTCAAAGTTAAACACTGATTGCGCACAATAGGATACCCTTAAATAAGTAAGTATTATACATCATTTGAAAGGTCTTGGGTAGTTCTGTTTGGGGATGTAGGTTTCAAAGTGATAGGTGACGATTTTGGGTGGATGACTTACGCGTTAATTAACGCGTATACCGTAGGTAATAATTTTTTTTCCCGATATTGTTTTCATTTGTTAATAATGTGTTAGAGCCTATTACACATAGTATTAGGTGAAAGTTTCATGAAGATTGGTACATAAATAAATTTTTTATGAATTTTTTTCCGAGCGTAAAAAATAATACTTACTCATTACCGGCACGTTATTACTCCTACCATAACTTTGACGTCCTGCTATGACTAACAGTGTGTAATGCTGATAATTTTATGTTTGTGCATGCATTCTGGTAAGTATTAATGGAAAGCCGCTATGTCAAGAACATTATGAAGAAACGAATTTTTTTTTTTTTTTGTATTCAATGAATATAGTTGGCTCTCATCCTTTACACTGGCTTGAGACAGTTAAGTTGATTACCAGGATACGTCTGTTTGATCCTGGCAATGCCCTTAGCAGATTTACCAACCATTTAAATCCCCCTTCAACCCACTAAGTCGGGTTGACTGGGGATTTAAAAAACTTGCGTAAGGCTGGTGGCCACAGCAAGATGCTGTGACACTTTCGTCTGCACTCTAGTAGCCATAGTTGCGTAAAGAGTCACGAGAAAGGTAGCGTGCGTCTGTGCTCGGGCGTGTTAAAGGGCAGAGTGGATGAGCACATGGTGAGTGTGTTGTCACCATGGCAACGGCGCTGGTAAACATGGCAGCGGTGCTGTGATTGGCTCGCCCGCGCCGGGCGGCTGCAACCGCGCCGCTGATTGGCCATACGCACGTGAGGCTGGGAGGAGCAGGTTGCGTCGTTGTTGTACCGCTTTCGAGATGTTAGTCCAGAGAAATTTTCTCCGCACTACGCTCGACTTTGAGCCTTAGTACAAGTGCTTAGATGGTCGAATATGACTTGGCCGACATCACCACGAGACTTTTACACCCTTCTACCACACGGAGCAGGCAAAAACACGAAATCTCAAATTTCACGGTTACGTCGTTGTTGCGCCGCGCGCCTCAAATTATACTTTGTGTGATAATCAAAGCCAAAGACTTGAGCCATCCTGGATCCAAATTTCGCAGTCAAGCAGCGGAAATGACCATCGTTGTTGCATTGTGGGGCATTCCGAAAGATGCATTCCACCCTTCACATTTTTTTCATTATAGTTAAAAAATTGATCACCCTCAAAATAACGGCCATACACAGTTTTAATATTGGTTTTTTAATTCTTCGGCCAATTCGATATTTATGTTGTCAACCATATACCCAGTATCGACCACCTCAGTGGGCGATACTGTCATTTGAGGTGAGTATGTATGGAATCTATACATGCGTGTTTCATTGACGTGGGCTTTGGCCCAAATCTCAATCCTGCAAACATAATCACCCGCCACTAGACCCATGAACTGTTTTGGATAAAAATCAGTTTGTTTATCAGACATACTTCTTATTCCTTATTTGGATCAGATGGATGGGGGGAGTGATTCTGTTATCAAAGCAATGGGGTTGGTTATGGGGGTAAAGGTTGGTGTTGCCTGGACTCATCAAATGCAGATAATGCTCTGCTCCCACCATGATGAAAATAAATAATAATGACCATCCCAGTTAAGGAATACATTTATACTCATTTCGTCACACACATCACGTTTATTCTAAATTTTTACATGATATAGTTTATTCAGGCTTTCTCACCAGAATAGTTTAAACTCCAAAAGGTTGAAGTTGCATCGCCAACCCACCCACCATAGGCAGGTAATTATTCATCCACTCATCCTGGCAGCGACCTCTGCAAGCCATTCCTTCTGGAACAATAATCTGCTGCACTCCATTGCCATGGCTAACAAGCCATTTTTTTCAGGCAATTCCGGAAGTGTTGACGTTGGCTCACGCTTTTATCCATCTTGAATCCTTCCATGTAATGCAAATCTTTTGATATTGCAATTACCTGTCGTACCTTCTCGTTACCCTCAACAGCCTCACCCCAACCATACTGAGTCACGCAGGTCACCAGGTGGGGGAGATTTACGCCTCCTGTGGAAGGCGCGTGGATAAAGATACGTCCTGGCTCATCTCTCATGCATGCCGTGGCCCGATGAAGTGAGTAGAGTCTCTTTCTAGCCGCATGCGTATTCTCATATGGATAAATAGTTTTGAGGTAGCGCGCAATCCTGCACAGTTCGGTGGAGACTGCATTTACCGGTTATGCAATACAGCATGGACGATCGCGGAACACGCCGTTGGTCAGTTTACCCTCGACCACATTCATCTTGATGACTAATTGGAGGGTAGATCCACACATCGATCCCTTTGTGCGAGGAGTGAGGTGCAAATGTGACATCGTGGGCCTTTATTCGCACGTATTGGCCGATATTACACCTCTTGCGTAGTAGAATCATTCATTCAAACTGACGCAAGTGTTATTTTTTGCTTTGTTGGTGGCAGGCGATAAGGGGAGGGGTCATATTATTTATTAGAGGATGTAGGTGATGGGACGAACCTTTTTGACCATAACCCTTATTAATCATCCATCATGGGTCTGCACCCCTTATGTGCCTAACACGTGCACGTCAATGACCCATGCGTTATTTATTTACTTACTCATTTACGGACTAAGATAGAGCCTTAAATTTTAATATGCTTCCCAGATGTGTCTGATCCCACCGCCTATCAGTTTACTTCGTTGAGCCGTATTTCTGATGGCGTTAGTGGGGAGTTGTGCCAAGCGAAGTAGCAGTGATAATAATGGACGCTTATTGGCTGAAAGTCTTTTCGTGTCTCCTTTTTCGTCACCGAGTACTCGTATGAGATCACCCCCGAAAAAAAGAAGTCAACTCGATCATCCCCTGAAATCCCAGGTTTAACCTCCAAAAATTACAAGAGAGATAAACCATATTCTCTAAAGGAAGGTGGAACAGCAACTTGAATTAAATCATCCAAGGGCGGATTAACAGGCACGCAGGACGGCGGGGCTGTGGTGGAGGCGGTGGCAGTGGAGGTGGTCAACAGTGGAGGTGAAGATTTTTTTTTTCTTAACTTGTTTTGACGTGAACCGGTCGCGACGTCGGCCGGTTTAAATTTACACTTCTCAACAACTGAGATGGGAACTAAACAATATTCTTTCATCTCTGTAGTAAACTTGCTATTGCCGACACAGCTATCAGGAGTAACGCGGACAATATGCTGCCACCTCGTTTGGAGATCAGAATGGCTTTTTTCTTGTACACGGGCATCTTCTTTAAGGCTACAGTACAAATACCACTCTTGAATTTTTTCAGGCGGTTAACGATGGTATCGTCGTCCGACAGGCGTTTCTTCAAAAGTTGGCGAATATTTACGAGATGTAATTGACTTTCCGCTTGTTCAAACTCTACGAGACATGCTTCCGCAATTTAGGGGAGATATGGGACAAAAGGAAAACCAAATCCTTGTACTGCAATATCAATGGTTTATCCTCATCTATATCTTACTAAGTCGTCCTCATCTATCCAGCTGTTAAATTTATCTGGATATCCACGCCAGTGGATGAAATACTTTTTCTTACCTCGCTCGACCTTCGATCTTAATATATCGACCTGGTAATGCGCCAGAAGAGAGGACTTGATTAATTCTTCTTTATAGAATGCACCAGTCACGTCCTCACCCGCCAAATCCCTTATGTAATAAATAGGGATTTTATGTGAGTAATCCACACGACTTATCTTAAAAATCTCCTCAATATTGTTGACAGTATAACCCTTATTGAGCTTCAAATGTGTTCGGGAAGCATGTTGCAAGCGTACAATGTCTCCTATGTCTAATTTATGACTGACAACTTTCTTTCCTCTTGGCTGATATAAATACATTCGTTTGAATTGCTTCCTTAATTGTGGCAAGTCGCGGAGGCAGCAAACCTGGGATGGTGTTAGGTTATCACCCAAACCGCGGTGTGGGGTTTGATTGTACATGTTTATTAGGGTGGGCAAGACGTTAATATACATCAGTGTATTGTTCTGCGTTAGATATTTATATATTTTCGCCTTTATGGTTCGGATGACCCTTTCTGCCAAACTCGCCTTTGTTTCACGCGAGTAATTGGAATACAAATTAATATCCTTCAAAGTTAGATATTTTTTTCACTGCTTGATTATAAAATTAGGATCCCTGATCGGTAAAAAGACGCGACACGCCTGTAAAATTTCCCGAACCTAAATTTTTTTTCAGGGCTTGCAGGCTACAGCGACTTGATTTTACTTGTCAGCGTTGCCACTTTCAAGTACCTGCTGAAAACGTCTAGGCAAAACATAATGTATCGAACGCCGCTATTGTGTCTGTGCAGCTTTGTAAAATCTGCCAAATCGCTAGTTAAAATGACAGACGATTTCACTGCAAAAAGCGTTTCAGTGTTGGTTTCTGAAGCGTATAAGTGCGGACGCTCTGCAGAAATACCCTCACATCGCGGAGTATTAGATTCTTAACCGTTTTCTTTCCCTCTCTGTAGAGTGCTTGCACACTTAAACCCACAGGATTCGTTATATCTCGATAAAGTCGAAGACGGTGTTCATAGCAGATAGACTTTCTCACAGGGCGGTACATTCACAATATTCGTGCGCAGTTGAATTTCTTTCGGTGTGCTCGGGGATAAATCGCACAACAAATAACCGTTATTTCGTCTAATCACGACATTTTTATAAATTTCCACAAGGTGTTTGGCGCGCTCCTTTCCATAAAGTTGCCTGCCCAGACATTCGATTTGATAAATATATCTGTTTTTTCATAAGAATGTGATGCGAGGTATTTAAAGTTATCGTTTTAGCATACTTTCTGGGAAAAAAGATTTTCTACACTATCATTACAACAGACAAATTTTTATTTATTCCTTTGGTAAAGGCCTCTGCTATCGTTTGAGAATTGCCAGCCGTGAGGAAATTATCATTTAATATCAAGAGCGTGTGTGCTTGCAGATCGGCATATGGATCGTCATCCATTTTTTCATAAGAATGTGATGCGAGGTATTTAAAGTTATCGTTTTAGCATACTTTCTGGGAAAGAAAAGATTTTCTACACTATCATTACAACAGACAAATTTTTATTTATTCCTTTGGTAAAGGCCTCTGCTATCGTTTGAGAATTGCCAGCCATGAGGAAATTATCATTTAATATCAAGAGCGTGTGTGCTTGCAGATCGGCATATGGATTGTCATCCATGACGGAATCCATAATTTTTTCATGCACTTCGACCTTATCTTGAAATTTGGAATTCTGCTGCAGTGAATGCGATGAAACGCCACAAATAACAATTTTGTTAAATCCATGCTAATATTTCTCTATAATTTCATTGCAGAGGTGTGTTTTGCCGAAATTTGTATAACCTGTGATAATTATGCGAGCAGAATAGAGAGATTCAGCATCTCTTCGTTAAATGTCTTGACCATGTTAAGTTGAAAGGGGCACTAAAACACTACGATATGTTTACAGTACTTATTGCTTTAACCTTTATTTACATGGTCATATAGGAAACAGCATAACTAGCCTATCAGCTGCGACCTCATCATACCCTCTAATTATGACATGGATCTCTCCCAACTCACGCCTCTTCCTCAACCTCCTCTTCCTTCTCCTTAGCCTAAGTACAAAATGTTCTTACATTACCTCCTCCTCTTCCTCCTCCTCCTCCTCCTCCTCCTCCTCCTCCTCCTCCTCCTCCTCCTTAACCTACGTGGGCAATACAAATGTTCTTACATTACATGTACAACAATAACGCTAGCAGCTGCAACCTCTCTCTCTATCTCCTAATTATGACATGAATAATGTCATGGAAAGTCCCACCCAATCATGTCACAACCCACACATGAAACCAACCTCCCCCTCCTACTCCTTCTCCTCCTTTTTCTTAGCCTACGTAGTTACTATAAATTTTGTTACATTACATGAACAGCACCATGGCATACCTTGGGCATGAAGTCTGATTACTGCCAAACACTAAATAACACAGGATGAATGTCTACCATCAGGATTGAAAATTTAATTCCCACCTCGCACGTCTCTAGGATATGTAACATAATCTCCTATGTCATTGCACATGGTGTGCAGGCAATAATTGATGATAAAATTATCTGCTCTTGAAATGATAAAACCAGATCCTTCAGTCTTGCTGGTAAGGTTTTCCAACCGACTGTTCAGCTGATGGATCCATAAATCAACAAGGTCAGTCATATCTTGATAGCTGATCAGACGTGCTCTAAAACCAATGTGAATGACACGAGCGACATCATCGCCTACGGTAGAGAATTCAACTAGTAATAGAGAAATGTGTGAAAATATTTTCAGGGTGGGAGGCAATGGCAAGCCATGTGACATGAAATGTGATTTAATTTCCCGTATAAAGAACTCCCTGTATTCGGTTCATAGACCGAGTAGAACTCTGTTTACATGTTCAGGTATGTCATATTGATGTCTGGTGAAGCTCCTCATAAATTTTCCCTCAAATCAATTAAGCACGCTTCTTCCGGCGGCTCGCGATCATCTCTGCTTCCTTCCACCTGTGGCATGTCTGGGGAAAAAAATAGTAGTAGCAGCAACTGTTTGTTATTATTGCTATTATGACTATTATTATTATTATTATTATTATTATTAATATTATTATTATTATTATTTTTATTATTATTATTATTATTATTATTATTATTATTATCATTATTATTATTATTATTAAACTGATATTTACCTTGTCTAGGTAGCGGGGAACTTGAAGTCACAAAAGAATTTAATACATTCTCCGATAATCCACTCGGCCCTGGCTGTGGCGAGTCTTTAAATATATATATATATATATATATATATATATATATATATATATATATATATATATATATATATATATATATATATATATATATATATATATATATATATATCCTCACCTCTTGTCCCACCTCCGCATTGAATGTTGGTTTGTGACGCTTGCCGACGTGTGTGTTCTACGTCCCCACTCTGCTCAATCGAGTGTGAGACTGTAGACGCCGTCACGTCTATAAGGGATCAGGATGACAAACGACCCAGTCGTTTACTTGCTTTAATGCGGTTAACCTGTAGTGACAATTAATTTGACATCAGCACGAGTACTGAAATACAATAAAACATGTGCACATAAGGCACATAAGCATCATAAAGAGATAACATTCCATCATAATAGAGAGCGATATAATAACCAAAATACATGATGGTTTACACCTTAACAAGGTCTCAGAATAATAGAGACACATATGTAATACATATAATAATATTCAGTATTCAGTGTACTTTGACTTAACCAGAATGCAAAACTTACAACTATGAGGGTCGGCGTTTGAGGGTCTAGGGTTTATGGAGAAAGCAGAGAGAGTCATGACACCTCTCTCTCTGAAGCCTGGACACAATTTGCCCCCTTCTGAGGCCGCTGGGCCAGATATGCGCCTCCGGTTGACCCGTTCCCCTACCGAGGTCCCTCTGTGTTTTATCTACCCTACGCGCCATGTCATCAACTTTATGCGCCATGTCATCAACTTTACCACGTAAACACAACCCTCACTACCTCTCTACAGCTAAGCTAGTTCCTCCCACACAACTTCAATACTGTAATTAACTACTATAATGAATGCAGTTTCCTTAGTTTCTACTCTTTCCTTAGTGTTACACATGCTTTGTATTAGTCTCTTGCCACCAGCCTCACAGGGCCTTGAGAGGGGACACAGCTGGAGACTACAGAGCCTGTACAGGAAGATGTACTCAGCGCTCAAACTTGTAAAGATTGACAGTCATTTCATCTTTATTATTATACATTCTTGCCAAAATAAATAATAATGCTTACCAGAAAAATCAGGATCTCCAACTTCGTAGGTGTGTTCTGATGGAGGATGTGGAAACAGAACACCACACCGCTCCCATAAATCACACTGGTCTGCCACACATGAGGGGTAGGGTGGTTTAGTGTACCATCTCCCACACACTTCACATGAAAGCCGTGCCTTTGCTGTTTCACACTTGTCACCCGTTTTTTTTTTTTTTTTTCTATAATATTGTCAACACTTGCACCCTGCCACTATGGCGCGCGGAGAAACACTGAAGTTTCCCGCGCAAATGGCCGCGATGCACGTGGCTTGACTCGGAAGTAGGCAACACCTGCCTGTTTCATTGTCTCCATCCCTCCTCCTTATCCTGCCCTGGTCGGTTCTCTTCAAAATTTTACGTCCGAGAAGCAAAACTTAACGTAGACTTATATGTAACACACAGGTAACACTGTTTTCCCTATCTTCAAACTTAATAGGTTTGCCTCTTTGATTGGTAATTTTGATGGCCACACTCTATATGGTTGATATGGAAAGTGGTTTATACGTAACTGGATTCGCACCTTTACTGGTGCTGTCGCTGGGGAATGGTATGTCTAATATATTAACTTGCTGGTTACCAAATCACGTGAGAGAAATAATATCGGTATAGATGTACATATAATCCGTCTCCGTGTCAGCTTGCGGTAAGTATTGAGCGAATAATTTTATGGGTGTTGAAGGGGAAGCTTTGCTCGCATTGGAAGATGAAATGGCATCGCCAGGTCTTTGAAAGTAGATGGAGTAGCGAAAATTTGGATTGAACCCCAGAATGTGAGTTATATGCGAGGCAAATTTTATACTTATATCACTGTAAATACGATCGTCATTAGGAGGTGCGATGGCATTGTTAACTACGACTCTCTCCAAGTCGCGGACGTAATGGATCATTTCCGAGTATGGGAAATAGATCTTAAAGGACTCTTTCAAAATAGTTTGAAGTTCTCTCACTATCTGTCGATTGATCACCTTAGTTATGGCTGGTATGTTCTTATCGGTAAAATTGGAGATGATCTTCCTTTCCGGTAGATAGGTATACATGTTATATTTATAGACATCAAAGTCGGACTGTTTTACCCAACCATAAAATGATATACTGGAATTTGGATCCCCTTCTGTAATGCAGTAGAAATATTTAGGGAATAAGATATTACACAGGCGCATTCATATCCCTGCCGGTGTCTAAATGAATGGGTAAGATTCTGTTTAGAAATTCTGTTGTTTTGTTTTTGGGAAATAACTTACTGCCATCAAGAGAAGATAGGTATATGTATATATTGTCAATATCTCTGAATGACATGTTTTTTTTTTTATGCCCTGTCGACTAACAGACTGACTTTAAACTTCACTTTTTTTTTATGTCATATATACACCGACAGGCTGGATGTTATAACGGTACAGCGTGGCAGACCTTGACCATCGAGTGGTGGGAGACATTGGAATGTATTGAGATGTCGGAGGAAGCACATACTGGCAAGACCTGACCACCTTGACCACCCAGGACTCGCACGTGTGATGAGGACCTCAGAGGCATGCCATTTCTTGGTGGAGACCCTGGTGGCATGCCGTTAGCGGCTGTTTTGCCTGATGCGTTCAGTCCCCGCCCCCTTACCATTCAATTACTTCCCGCTCACCATTATTGATTCATTTAATCATTTCATAGTCGCCAGCAGATAAGGACACATGACTTCACCTCTCCACGTCACCGCCGCCGTCACCATCGCTCCCCCGTAACATAGGCCCTGGGGGCGTCGCCGTCAAAGATCCACTTCCCCCCTGGAGTTAATTTACCACCAGAATTACCCATCAAAAAATGGCATGCCACTGAGGTCTCCATGGCTAAATTACTACCTGGGTCCCCATCATGAAATGGCAAGCTGCTGAGGTCCCCATGGCTAAATTGCCATCTGAGTTCCCGACTTAAAATGGCATGCCACTGAGGTCCCCAGGAAATTGCCACCAGGGACCCCTATCCTTAAATAGCATGCCACTGGGGTCTCCAGTGGCATGCCATTTAAGGATGGGGGGGGACCTGGTGGCAATTTCCCTACTACTATGATCAGACACAAAACATTACACCACATTGGCCCACACTTCCCCACTTATTATCATGCAGCCAACGCAGCCACAACACCGGACATAATACTCACCAACTACAGAACACACCACAACACACTCATCATTCAAGGACCCCCTTAGCAGCAGCGATCACATACCAATACTTATGAAAATATCCACAGCCCCCATACAAATCCCAATCTCCATCACGTCCATGCTTCACCAAGGCAAACAGATAGAGTTTAAGATCCTCATCTCCTAGAACATGGAAGACAACACCATGGTAGAAAACGCCATCTTGAAGAAAAAAAAAATAGGTGAAGAAATAGAAAAATGGGCAAGAGCGCACTACAACCACTATAGAGAATTCAAAAATTTGATCCATGGCTCACTTCTACAAGAATCCAGCCACAACTGGCTGAGCATTGTAACAGAACTAGCAGCACTATACAAACTAAATCATCTCTCGGACAACAAAACTCCACACACACGTTACCTCACATACACCAACAACACAAGACACTGCATCCCTGGAGACTAAAAGTCCCTCCACAGAAACATATGGAGCAGAATTTACTAAGAAGACGACAACATCCACAATGAAACAATACACATGGAGACGTAACACATAGAACACAACATACACAGAACCACACCACACAACTACGCCAATGCATCAAGACTTTATTCTGACTCCTTACTTACACCACCAATAACAACAGAGGAAATAAAAAAAAAAAACATCATCAAACACATGCAAAAAACTTGCCAAGGAAACAGTGACTTCAACAAGACAATTCTTCAACAACTACCACAGAGAGCAATTCAAAACTTATGCAACATCTACAACACAGCAATATCAGCAGGCTACTTCCCCAACACTTGGAAGAAATCCACCCTCAAACTAATTCCTAAACCCAGCAAGTCTCCCGCTCTGCCCTCCAACTACTGGCCCATATTACTTGTTCAGGTTCCAGGCTAATATTGGTACACGTAATCAAGTACATGATGTGCATCCACCTGGAGCACACAGAACAAAACAACATTAATCAATTCGTCTTCAGAGAAGGAAGAAGCACAACTCAAGCTATTGCTATCATAACAGAACAAATAGCCCAACACAAAGCTGACGAAGGACAGTGCCATGTCATACTGAGGGACATAACAAAAACCTTTGACAAGGTGTGGCACCTTGGCTTAAAATACGAGATACTGCATCTTGGACTCCCTACAATCATTGAACAATTCCTGTGAGGCTTCTTTGACGACAGGGAAGCAAGTATTAAGATCGACCAATACCAAGGTGTCCCCTTCACTCTGGGATGCAGCGCCCCTTAGGGCAGCGTACTGTCCCCGACACTATTCATAACATACACAAAAGACCTCCCACCACCAAGATAAGGCCTAAATATATTTTATGTCGATGATATTACTCGGGTTATCAGATACCCCGGCAAATCAAAGAATATGATCAATAGAAGAACGAAAAGAGAAATAAAAAACGTCAATGAATACAAATACAATTGGAAAATCAAGACAAGCATCACTAAATTCACCCCCTTGGTCCTGGGCCAAAAGCGTAACCCACCTTTAAACATTAATGAGGAAGTAACTGAATTTAAAAGACACAGAAAGTCTTTCGACATCCACATTACCAATACCGGTTATAGAAGACACGTTCAAGAAAGAAAACATTTAGGAAAAGCAACATTAAAGAAACTATATAGATTCATATACCTTCCAGTTTCAATTAAAGTTCACCTCGTGGAAGTAATGGTAATCCCCAACTTTAATTGCCCTCTCATACTTACAAACACACTCAGCAACACATAATTCAGACAATTACAGAGGACATAAAACAAGGCACTCCGCTGAGCAACAGAGTAAAGTTACCCTTACACACTCACAACAATAAAAATATACGAAGTCAGAGACAGAACCACTGAACATACGACGACACAAGCAAGCAGTAAAAATATAGAACACACTACACCAGAACAACGAGACATATGCATCATTCACGCAGAACGCAAATGACATACAGATATAACAAAAATTTCCCAAGTGGCCTGACAAAAATAAGGGATGATCCATTCACACTATTCACCTGAAAAAAGAAACACAAGCACAAACACACACACACACACACACACACACACACACACACACACACACACACACACACACACACACACACACACACGCACACACACACACAGACACACAAACACACACACACACACACACACACACACACACACACACACACACACACACACACACACACACACACACACACACACACACACACACACACTTGCTCAAAAGCCATTCACTTAAAATCACACTTACTCAAAATTTACTTTCTTCAAATCACAATTACCCAAAAGCCATTACACCACACAAGTCCATAGGACTACACAGCCAGACTGAAGGAAAACACAACAATTACACCCATACCAAGGTGTATTGGCCACCAACTTTCTCCCTTCATGTATTTTCCTTTTCCTATCTTTTCTCTTCTCACTTACCAAAAATGCATCTCTTTTGTAATATATATATATATATATATATATATATATATATATATATATATATATATATATATATATATATATATATATATATATATATATATATATATATATATATATATATATATATATATATATATATATATATATATATATATATATATATATATATATATATATATATATATATATATGTATATATATATGGAGGAGGCAGTAGACACCTGACAAAACGATAATTACTTCCATTTAAGTCTAAAGCACTGTTCAGGGGGTGCTGTGAACTTCATTAAACCCAGCTGTGACATCACTGAACTTTTCCCTTTGTGTCTCAACACAAGAGGGCAGCCACAGCCTATCCTCTAAAGACAACTCTCTTCCTCCACACAAAACTACAAGCACCTAATAACACACACACCCTTCACTCAAAAAGTTTAAAATCATCATGACGACTCCTACACCAGCCTAGGAGTCCCCATCTGGGGAGGGGACCATAAATGTCCCCAGGTCGGACTGCCTTTCTGTCAACGACCCTAAGTGTCTTGACACCCCCCTCAACTTTTTCTTCATTAACTTCTGCAACATTCGCGGTCTAAGATCTAATTTTCAATCTGTAGAACACCACCTCTCCTCTTCTAAACCTCATCTTCTTTTCCTCACTGAAACTCAGGTGTCTAAGGCAACTGACAGTAGCCCCTTTTCTGTTCCCTCCTACTTTCTCAATCCTCATTTTTTGATCCAAAGCTAGATGCTGCTTTTATGTGCGCAGTGACTTAACCTGCTCTTGTGCCCATGCTCTTGAATCTTCCAAGTTTTCCACCATCTGGCTACGACTACAGAGTCACTCTCATAATAAATTTATCTGTGCTGTATACCTCTCTCCTAACTCCTCTGACTATAAGAAATTCTTTGACTACTTAACTTCCAAAGTGGAGCACATTGTGACCCTCTTCCCTTTTGCAGAGATCTCCATTCTTGGAGATTTCAATGTTCACCACCAGCTTTGGCTTTCCTCTCCCTTCACTGACCATCCTGGTGAACTAGCCTACAACTTTGCTATCCTCCATGACCTAGAGCAATTGGTGCAACACCCTACTCGTATTCCTGACCATCTTGGAGATACGCCCAAAATTCTTGACCTTTTCCTGACCTCTAATCCTTCTGCTTATGCTGTCACCCTTTCTTCTCCGTTGGGCTAATCCGATCACAATCTCATATCTTTATCTTGTCCTATCACTCCAGTCACTCCTCAGGATCCCCCTAAGCGAAAGTGTCTCTGGCGTTTTGCCTCTGCTAGTTGGGGGGACCTGAGGAGGTATTTTGCTGATTTTCCTTCGAATGACTACTCCTTCCGTGTCAGAGACGCGTCTTTGTGTGCTGAGCGCATAACAGGGGTGATAGTGTCTGGCATGGAGGCATATATTCCTCACTCTTTTTCTCGTCCTAAACCTTCTAAACCTTGGTGTAACACAGCTTGTTCTCGGGCTATACATAATAGAGAGTTGGACCATAAAAGTTACTTAAGCCTTCCATCACCAGAATCTCATGCACTTTATATTTCTGCCCGGAACCATGCCAAATCTGTTCTCCAACTAGCCAAAAACTCCTTCATTAAAAAAAAAATGTCAAAACCTTTCAAGATCTAACTCCCGTCGTGATTTCTGGCATCTAGCCAAAAATATCTCCAATAACTTTGCTTCTTCTTCTTTCCCTCCTCTGCTTCAACCAGAAGGCACCACTGCTATCACATCTATTTCTAAAGCTGAACTCTTTGCTCAAACCTTTGCTAAAAACCCTACCTTGGATGATTCTAGGCTTGTTCCTCCCTCTCCTCCACCCTCTGACTACTTCATGCCACCTATTAAAATTCTTCGCAATGATGTTTTCCATGCCCTCGCTGGCCTAAACCCTCGGAAGGCTTATGGACCTGATGCGGTCCCTCCTATTGTTCTCCGAAACTGTGCCTCCGTGCTTGCACCTTGCCTAGTCAAACTCTTTCAGCACTGTCAACATCTACCTTTCCTTCTTGCTGGAAGTTTGCCTACATTCAACCTGCTCCTAAAAAGGGTGACCATTCTAATCCCTCAAACTACCGTCCTATTGCTTTAATTTTCTGCCTATCTAAAGTTTTTAAATCTATCCTCAACAGGAAGATTCTTAAACATCTATCACTTCACAACCTTCTATCTGATCGCCAGTATGGGTTCCGTCAAGGCCGCTCTACTAGTGATCTTCTGGCTTTCCTTACTGAGTCTTGGTCATCCTCTTTTAGAAATTTTGGTGAAACTTTTGCTGTTGCCTTGGACATATCAAAAGCTTTTAATAGAGTCTGGCACAAAGCTTTGATTTCCAAACTACCCTCCTACGGTTTCTATCCTTCTCTCTGTAACTTCATCTCAAGTTTCCTTTCTGACTGTTCTATTGCTGCTGTGGTAGACGGTCACTGTTCTTCTCCTAAATCTATTAACAGTGGTGTTCCTCAGGGTTCTGTCCTGTCCCCGACTCTCTTATTATTCATTAATGATCTTCTAAACTAAACTTCTTGTCCTATCCACTCCTACGCTGATGATACCACCCTGCACTTTTCCACGTCTTTTCACAGACGTCCATCCCTTCAGGAGATAAACATATCACGCAGGGAAGCCACAGAACGCCTGACTTCTGATCTTTCTAAAATTTCTGATTGGGGCAGAGCAAACTTGGTATTGTTTAATGCCTCAAAAACTCAATTCCAACATCTATCAACTCGACACAACCTTCCAGACAACTATCCCCTCTTCTTCAATGACACTCAACTGTCCCCCTCTACTACACTGAACATCCTCGGTCTCTCCTTTACTTATAATCTGAACTGGAAACTTCATATCTTATTTCTAGCTAAAACAGCTTCTATGAAGTTAGCTGTTCTGAGACGTCTCCGGCAGTTTTTCTCACCCCCGCAGCTGCTAACTCTGTACAAGAGCCTTATCTGTCCATGTATGGAGTATGCTTTACATGTCTGGGGGGGTTCCACTCATACTGTTCTTCTAGACAGGGTGGAATCAAAAGCTTTTCATATCATCAACTACTCTCCTCTAACAGACTGTCTTCAGCCTCTCTCTCACCGCCTCAATGTTGCATATATAGCTGTCTTCTACTGCTATTTTCATGCTAACTGCTCTTCTGATCTTGCTAACTGTATGCCTTCCCTCCTTACACGGCCTCGCTACACAAGACTTACTTCTTTCTCTCACCCCTATTCTGTCCACCTCTCGAACGCAAGAGTTAACCAGTCATTCATCCCTTTCTCTAGTAAACTCTGGAACACCCTACATGATTCTGTATTTCCACCTTCCTATGACTTGAATTCCTTCAAAAGGGAGGTTTCAAGACACTTACCCACCAATTTTTGATCACTGCTTTTACCCTTTTATACGACTGGCATTTTAGTGGGCAATTTTTTTTATTAGATTTTTGTTGCCTATGGCCAGTGTCCTTCCTACATAAAAAAAAAAATAAAACACACATCTTTCACACAAAAATTTCAAAATTATTATGGCGACTCCTACACCATCCTTGGAATCCCCATCTGGGGAGGGGACCATAAATGTCCCCAGGTCGGACTGCCTTTCTTTCGACGACCCTAAGTGTCTTGACACCCCCCTCAACTTTTTTTTTCATTAACTTCTGCAACATTCGCGGTCTAAGATCTAATTTTTAATTTGTAAAACACCACCTCTCCTCTTCTAAACCTCATCTTCTTTTCCTTGCTTAAACTCAGGCATCTGAGGCAACTGACAGTAGCCCCTTTTCTGTTCCCTCCTACTTTCTCTAACCTCATTTTCGATCCAAAGCTGGATGTTGCGTTTATGTGCGCAATGACTTAACCTGCTCTTATGCCCACGCTCTTGAAATCTTCCAAATTTTCTCCATCTGGATACGACTACAAAGTCACTCTTAAACTAAATTTATCTGTGCTGTATATCTCTCACCTAACTCCTCTGACTATAAGAAATTCCCTGACTACTTAACTTCCAAAGTGGAGCACATTCTGACTCTCTTCCCTTTTGCAGAGATCTCTATTCTTGGAGATTTCAATGTTCACCACCAGTTTTGGCTTCATTGACCATCCTGGTGAGCTAGCCTTCAACTTTGCTATCATCCACGACCTAGAGCAATTGGTGCAACACCCTACTCATATTCCTGACCGTCATGATTATATGCCCAACATTCTGGACCTTTTCCTGACCTCTAATCCTTCTGCTTATGCTGTCACCCTTTCTTCTCCGTTGGGCTCCTCCGATCACAATCTCATCTCTATATAATGTCCTACCGCTCCAATCCCTCCTCAGGATCACCCTAAGCGAAGGTTCCTCTGGCGTGATGCCTCTACTAGTTAGAAGGACCTGAGGAGGTATTTTGCTGATTTTTCTTTGAATGACAACTGCTTCTGTGTCAGAAACCTGTCTTTGAGTGCTGAGTGCATAACAGAGGTGATAATGTCTGGCATGAAGGCGTACATTCCTCACTCTTTTTCTGGACCTAAACCTTCTGAACCTTGGTTTAACACAGCTTGTTCTCGTGCTATATATGATAGAGAGGTGGCATACAAAAGGTACTTAAGCCTTCCATCACCAGAATCTCATGCAATTTATATTTCTGCCTGGAACCATGCCAAGTCTGTTCTCTAACTAGCCAAAAACTCCTTCAGTAACAGAAAGTGTCAAAACCTTTGAAAATCTAACTCCCCTCATGACTTCTGCCATCTAGCCAAAAATATCTCCAATAACTTTACTCTTTCTTCTTTCCCTCCTTTATTTCAACCAGATGGCACCACTGCTATGACATCTATTTATAAAGCTGAAGTCTTTGCTCAAACCTTTGCTAAAAACCCTACCTTGGACGATTCTGGGCTTGTTCCTCCCTCTCCTCCACCCTCTGACTACTTCATGCTACCTATTAAAATTCTTCGCAATGATGTTTTCCATGCCCTTGCTGTCCTAAACCCTCAGAAGGCTTATGGATCTGATGTGGTCCCTACTATGTTGTCCCTCCTGTGCCTCTGTGCTTGCACCTTGCCTAGTCAAACTCTTTCAGCTCTGTCTGTCAACATCTACCTTTCCTTCTTGCTGGAAGTTTGCCTACATTCAGCCTTTTCCTAAAAAGGGTGACCGTTCTAATCCCTCAAAATTCCGTCTTATTGCTTTAATTTCCTGCCTATCTAAATTTTTTTAATCTATCCTCAACAGGAAGATTCTTAAACATCTATCACTTCACAACCTTCTATCTGATCGCCAGTATTGGTTCCATCACAGTCGCTCTACTGGTGATCTTCTCTAGATTTCCTTACTGAGTCTTGGTCATCCTCTTTTAGAGATTTTGGTAAAACTTTTACTGTTGCCTTGGAGATATCAAAAGCTTTTGATAGTCTGGCACAAAGCTTTGATTTCCAAACTACCCTCCTACAGCTTCTATCCTTCTCTCTGTAACTTCATCTCAAGTTTCCTTTCTGACCGTTCTATTGCTGCTGTGGTAGACGGTCACTGTTCTTCTCCTATCTCTATTAACTGAAGACTGAAGACAGTCAGTTTGAAGAGACGAGTTGATGAGACGAAAAGCTTTTGATTCCACCCTGTCTAGAAGAGCAGTATGAGTGGAACCCCCCCAGACATGTGAAGCATACTCCATACATGGACGGATAAGGCCCTTGTACAGAGTTAGCAGCTGGGGGGGCGAGAAAAACTGGTTGAGACGTCTCAGAACACCTAACTTCATAGAAGCTGTTTTAGCTAGAGATGAGATGTGAAGTTTCCAGTTCAGATTATAAGTAAAGGACAGACCAATGATGTTCAATATAGAAGAGGGGGACAGTTGAGTGTCATTGAAAAAGAAGGGATAGTTGTCTGGAAGGTTGTGTCGAGTTGATAGATGGAGGAATTGAGTTTTTGAGGCATTGAACAATACCAAGTTTGCTCTGCCCCAATAAGAAATTTTAGAAAGATCAGAAGTCAGGCGTTCTGTGGCTTCCCTGCGTGATATGTTTACCTCCTGAAGGGTTGGACGTCTATGAAAAGACGTGGAAAGTTGCAGGGTGGTATCATCAGCGTAGGAGTGGATAGGACAAGAAGTTTGGTTTAGAAGATCATTAATGAATAATAAGAAGAGAGTGGGTGACAGGACAGAACTCTGATGAACACCACTGTCAATAGATTTAGGAGAAGAACAGTGATCGTCTACCACAGCAGCAATAGAACGATCAAAAATGAAACTTAAGATGAAGTTACAGAGAGAAGGATAGAAACCGTAGGAGGGTAGTTTGGAAATCAAAGCTTTGTGCCAGACTCTATCAAAGGCTTTTGATATGTCCAAGGCAACAGCAAAAGTTTCACCAAAGTCTCTAAAAGAGGATGACCAAGACTCAGTAAGGAAAGCCAGAAGATCACCAGTAGGGCGGCCTTGACGGAACCCATACTGGCGATCAGATAGAAGGTTGTGAAGTGATAGATGTTTAAGAATCTTCCTGTTGAGGAGAGATTGAAAAACCTTAGATAAGCAGTAAATTAAAGCAATAGGACGGTAGTTTGTTTGATTAGACCGGTCACCCTTTTTAGGAACAGGTTGAATGTAGGCAAACTTCCAGCAAGAAGGAAAGGTAGATGTTGACAGACAGAGCTGAAAGAGCTTGACTAGGCAAGGTGCAAGCACAGAGGCACAGTTTCGGAGAACAATAGGAGGGACCCCATCAGGTCCATAAGCCTTCCGAGGGTTTAGGCCAGCGAGGGCATGGAAAACATCATTGCGAAGAATTTTAATAGGTGGCATGAAGTAGTCAGAGGGTGGAGGAGAGGGAGGAACAAGCCCAGAATCGTCCAAGGTAGGGTTTTTAGCAAAGGTTTGAGCAAAGAGTTCAGCTTTAGAAATAGATGTGATAGCAGTGGTGCCATCTAGTTGAAGTAGAGGAAGGAAAGAAGAAGAAGCAAAGTTATTGGAGATATTTTTGGCTAGATGCCAGAAATCACGAGAGGAGTTAGATCTTGAAAGGTTTTGATATTTTCTGTTAATGAAGGAGTTTTTGGCTAGTTGGAGAACAGACTTGGCATGGTTCCGGGCAGAAATATAAAGTGCATGAGAATCTGGTGATGGAAGGCTTAAGTACCTTTTGTGGGCCACCTCTCTATCATGTATAGCACGAGAACAAGTTGTGTTAAACCAAGGCTTAGAAGGTTTAGGACGAGGAAAAGAGTGAGGAATGTACGCCTCCATGTAAGACACTATCACCTCTGTTATGCGCTCAGCAAACAAACACGGGTCTCTGACACGGAAGCAGTAGTCATTCCAAGGAAAATCATCAAAAAATACCTCCTCAGGTCCTCCCAACTAGTAGAGGCAAAACGCCATTGGCACCTTCGCTTAGGGTGATCCTGAGGAGGGATTGGAGTAATAGGACAAGATAAAGATATGAGATTGTGATCGGAGGAGCCCAACGGAGAAGAAAGGGTGACAGCATAAGCAGAAGGATTAGAGGTTAGGAAAAGGTCAAGAATGTTGGGCGTATCTCCAAGACAGTCAGGAATACGAGTAGGGTGTTGCACCAATTGCTCTAGGTCATGGAGGATAGCAAAGTTGTAGGCTAGTTCACCAGGATGGTCAGTGAAGGGAGAAGAAAGCCAAAGCTGGTGGTGAACATTGAAATCTCCAAGAATGGAGATCTATGTAAAAGGGAAGAGGGTCAGAATGTGCTCCACTTTGGAAGTTAAGTAGTCAAAGAATTTCTTATAGTCAGAGAAGTTAGGAGATAGGTATACAGCACAGATAAATTTAGTATGAGAATGATTCTGTAGTCGTAGCCAGATGGTGGAAAACTCGGAAGATTCAGGAGCGTGGGCACGAGAGCAGGTTAAGTCATTGCGCACATAAACGCAGCATCCAGCTTTGGATCGAAAATAAGGATAGAGAAAGTAGGAGGGAACAGAAAAGGGGCTACTGTCAGTTGCCTTAGACACCTGAGTTTCAGTGAGGAAAAGAAGATGAGGTTTAGAAGAGGAGAGGTGGTGTTCTACAGATTGAAAATTAGACCTTAGACCACAAATGTTGCAGAAGTTAATGAAGAAAAAGTTGAGGGGGGTGTCAAGACACCTAGGGTCGTCGACGGAAAGGCAGTCCGACCTGGGGACATTTATGGTCCCCTCCCCAGATGGGGACTCCGAGGCTGGTGTAGGAGTCGCCATGATGATTTTAAAATTTTTGAGTGAAGGGTGAGTGTGTTATTAGGTGCTTGTAGTTTTGTGGAGGAAGAGAGTTGTCTTTAGAGTGCAGGCTGTGATTGCCCCCTTGTGTTGTGAGACACGAAGGGAAACGTTCAGTGAGGTCACAGCTGGGTTTAATGATAAGTTCACAGCACCCCCTGAACAGTGCTTTAGACCTCACTGGGAGTAATTATCGTTTCGGCAGGTGTCTACTGCCTACTCCTTGGCATATATATATATATATATATATATATATATATATATATATATATATATATATATATATATATATATATATATATATATATATATATATATATATATATGTACTACCGTTGTCTCTCTTCTCTTCTACACAGACGACATCACTCTCCTAGCCGTCAAGAGAAGACACCAAGCCAATGCCAAGACCGCCCTCAGCCTCATACATTCTAATTGCCAAGAACTGTTTTTTTAAGCTGAACATCAACAAAATAAAGGCGATGTCCTTCGGGGAACGAACACCAGAAGAGCCTATCTCCACAGCTCGTGCTGAAGTCCCCTGAGTCCAATAACACCATTATCTTGGGGTTTGGCTTGAGGACAAACTCACACTAAGGACACACATCAACTGCTTACAAGACAGACTCAACGCCAGAACAAACATCCTGAAATCTATCTGCAGAGGAGGAGCCTCACCGATAGTAAAGTCGGCCTTCTACAGTCATGCAGTCTGATTCCTAATAGACTACTGTCGCCCATGCCTTCTCACAGCCTCCCAGAAGGCCCTCATTATCCTCGAAACTGCAGAAAAACAGTGTGTCCGCCCAATCTTATCCGCCTCCAAATGGACCAAAACCTGCAACCTACGTGAAGACACACGTACATCTTCCATCCACTACAGAGTGCAGCAACTCACACAAGGAGTATCTGCCAAGATGTCAAGATCGTCACAGCAATACTCAGTCCTAGAAGGAGTAAAAATAGATATCCAGCAAGACCCCAGACTATTTCACTAACAAAACATGAGCACGTAGCGCAGGCAAACTTTCGCCACTCTGGTTATGACTCACATTCTTTACATAAAGGATACATCACACCCGGAATACTCACTTTCGCCGCCTTGGAGACCGTTGCCAGCCTGGATCAGAGAAGACTGCTGACTGGCTGAAAACTCCAAAGGTACTCCATATCCCCACAAAACTCAAAGCCATCACGCTCTGCCACCTTATACCTCTTGCACACAAACATGAATTGACAATATACATAGATGGATCTGTCGACCCTGACACAAGAGAGGCCTTCGCTTCCCAAAACATGACTCAAAGGTGGAGGGTTTCTAATGGAGTCTCCTCCCTCCGAACCGAGCTCGTGGCCATCAAAGGGGCTCTAGAATACATCGAGAATAAGAACATAAGAACATAAGAAATAAGGGAAGCTGCAAGAAGCGACCAGGCTTACACGTGGCAGTCCCTGTATGAAACACTCCTACCTATTTCCACCTATCATCCCCATCCATAAACTTGTCTAATCTTCTCTTAAAGCTCTCTAGTGTCCTAGCACTAACTACATGATTACTGAGTCCGTTCCACTCATCTACCACTCTATTCGAGAACCAATTTTTTCCTATCTCCTTCCTAAACCTAAATTTTTCAAGCTTGAACCCGTTATTTCTTGTTCTACCCTGGTTGCTGATCCTAAGAATTTTGCTTACATCTCCCTTGTTATAACCCTTATACCACTTAAAGACCTCTATCAGGTCCCCTCTTAACCTACGTCTCTCTAGAGAATGTAAATTTAACCGCTTCAGCCTCGCTTCGTAAGGAATACTCCTCATCCCCTGTATCCTTTTAGTCATTCTCCTCTGTACTGATTCTAATAGACCTATATCTTTCCTGTAATGTGGGGACCAGAACTGCACAGCGTAGTCTAGATGAGGTCTGACCAGCGCCAAGTATAACTTTAATATTACCTCCGGCCTTCTACTTTTAACACTCCTAAAAATGAATCCTAGTACCCTATTTGCCTTGTTTCTGGCTTCTATGCATTGTTTCCCTAGACGGAGTTCAGAGCTAACTATAACTCCTAAATCTTTCTCGTACCCTGTACCTACCAGAGTTTGGGTGTTTAATGTGTACCTATTGTGTGGGTTTCCTCTACCTACGCTAAGCACTTTGCATTTATTGATATTAAATTGCATTTGCCATCTATCCGTCCATTCATTCATTCTATCTAAGTCTGTCTGCAAGGCGATGGCATCCGCTTCTGACCTAATTAATCTACCTATCTTTGTGTCATCCGCAAATTTACTAACATCGCTATTAATTCCACTATCCAAGTCATTGATATATATTAGAAATAATAATGGCCCTAATACTGATCCCTGTGGCACCCCACTAATGACATGACCCCACTCGGATTTCGAGCCGTTTATTAGCACTCTCTGTCGCCTGTTACCAAGCCATGACCCTATCCAACCTAACACCTTCCCATCTATCCCGTGCGCCCTAACCTTTCTCAGGAGCCTTTGATGGGGCACCTTGTCGAATGCTTTACTAAAGTCCAGATATAAGATATCATAACTATCTCCATTATCTACTGCCTCGTACACCTTACTGTAAAAACTTAACAAGTTTGTCAGGCAAGACTTCCCCTTCGTGAAGCCATGCTGTGACTGATTTATCAAGTTATGTTTGTCTAAATGTTCCCTAATGTTCCTGGCTATTATTGACTCTAACATTTTACCTACAACTGAAGTTAAGCTGACCGGTCTATAATTAGACGCTAAAGTTTTATCCCCTTTCTTAAAGATGGGTACTACATTAGCCTGCCTCCACATTTCTGGTACCTCACCCGACTCCAGTGATTTCCTAAAGACAGAAACTAACGGCTCACTAATAATCTTTTTACATTCCTTCAGTACTCTGGGATATATTTCATCAGGTCCTGGTGACTTGAACTTTTTTAGCCTATCTATCTCCTGCTCCACTATCTCCCTAGTTATGGAAATATCCGTCAGCTTCTCATACTCATCTGCTCTAAACACCTGTTCACTATCTGGCATATCCTGCATGTTTTCCTGAGTGAAGACAGTTAAAAAATAATCATTCAGAAGTTTACTAATCTCCTCCCCAGAACTAACCAGCTCCCCATCTGCTGCCTTTAATGGACCTACAGTATCCTTATTTTTCGTCCTGTATACCTGATAAAATCCCTTGGGGTCCGTCTTCGCCTGGCTGGCTACCTTTAATTCATAATTTTCCTTAGCTTTCCTCGTTAACTTCCTGACTGTTCTAACTAATTCATTATACTGTGTCCTTAAAACTTCCTCACCTGCCCTTAATCTCTTATATATACTTCTCTTACGCCCTATATAATGCTTTAACCTAGCAGTCATCCATTTAGGGTCATTTTTTTGTGATCTTATTGTTTTATACGGGATATTTGCTAATTGACCTGTATGAACTTTATCTACGAAATATTTATACAATTCATCTACATTTACTTCACCTAGACCCCTCATCTCGTTCCCTACCATCCTCTCCCCTCCCTCATCAACTCGCCTCGACCTTACCTCTCTCATTTCAGCATGACCTGACATTCCAACATACTCACGCCTATCTCCCCCCTTCCTCTTTCCTCCTCCCTTCTGGAGCCTCACCTCACCTCCCTCATCCTGCCTTATCTCTCTGAACTCCGTCCCTGACCTGACTTCACCCTGCATCCCTTGCCAGTCCACTCCTTGGAGGTACCTTTTTAATTCTTCAAAATCTGCTCTCCTAAAGTCAGGTATTTTACTAGTGTTTTTATTTCTAACAGTTTCTTCCCATTCTAGCTTGTACCTAATTTCCCTATGGTCACTGTTACCTAGCTGTCCTCCAACCTCTACCTGCGTGACTGCTTCCTCCCTGTTAGTAAGAATTAAATCTAGAATATTATTCCCCCTTGTGGGTTCTACGACTACCTGTTTTAAAAAATTATCCTGAATTACCTTAAGGAATTCCTCTGCTTCCTTGTTACCCACAATCAGACTCCAGTCGATATTCCTAAAATTAAAATCTCCTACCACACATACCTGACTGTACCTGCCTGCTCTATTTAATTCCTGCCACAGTGAGGTGTTAATTTCCTCTGTACTGGTCGGTGGTCTGTAAACTACCCCTAGTACTACTGACTGCGATCCTTCCTTAATATCTACCCATATCGACTCTGCTTTGTTATCTGTTTTAATTCTATTGTTCATACAGCACTGTAATGTGTCCCTAACGTATAACGCGACACCTCCTCCTCTCCTGTTTTCTCTATCTTTATAGAACATTGTATACCCATCTATCTTAACCTCTGGATCAAATACTTTTCCTGACATATCTAACCAAGTTTCAGTCAAAGCAATGATATCAAATTTCTCTACACTCGCTATTCCTCTAAGCAAGTCTATTTTATTCAGAATACTTCTACAATTTGTGTAGTAAACACTTAAGCTATTTCTCACCATCCCTAAGCTAGCTTCCTTTCTAGATTTAACTAATTTGCCCCTTGCCTTCTCCTCACTACCCCTTCTTCCCTCCCGACTAACGAAAAAAGTGCTGGAGTGCAGTTACCTCCCTCTCGAGTGTTTCGGCCAAAACACGAACACCCTGGCGTGACAAATGCACTCCATCCCTGGCGTACAAGGTGTCCCTGCCATAGAAAAGGTCCCAGTTGTCGATGAACGTCCATCCATTACTCCTACAATGATTCGCGAGCCTGCGATTCACTGTAATAGCCCTGGACAGCCACTCAGCACCAACTCCCCTCCTCGGCAAGACACCACATACCACGGGGATCCCACCCTTGTCCCTAATCCTGTCCAAAGCCTGTCGAAACCTCCTGATAAGCTCCTCACTCCTGACCTTACCAAGGTCATTCCCTCCCGCACTGAGAAAAACAATGGGCTTGGTCCCATCTTTTTCCAAGCACGTGTCTAGCCTATCAGCTACCTTCCCTATCCCGGCCCCCGGCAAACACACCCTCGACCTACGCTTCCTATCCCTAGCACAGAACGCACTATCTAAGTGCCTAACCTGACTATCACCAAACACAAGCACTCTACCTTGGGGCAGGGTAACTGCATCTGCCCCCTCCTTCTTGCCTCCTCCAGCCCTGTCCACCTCCTTCTCCTTCCCCTCCTCCAGCACATTGAAGGGATTCTTCGTCTCCACGGAAGGTGCCCTGAGCACCTTCACCCTCTTGGCTCCCCTGCACACAACCGACCACTGCTCCTCCGTCGCCTTACTAGGTAAGGTGACGGTGGGGCACGACCCTCCCACAGGTGCTGAGATCCTCTCATAGAACTCAGCCTGCAGGTCTGAGATCCTCTCACGAAACTCAGCCTGCACCTCCGAGATCCTTCGATGGAACTCAGCCTCCACCTCTGAGACCTTCGCAACGAAGGCCTCGAGAACAGGAGAACTAACACAACCTGTCGACTCAGCAACACAAGGCGCCATGTCTACACTAGCCAGCTATATTAGCGTCAGGTCACTGCTCACTAAACACGTCCGTTCACTAGGAACCCTGACCTGAGACGTGGAACCCTGACCTGAGACGAGGAACCCTGACCTGAGACGAGACGAGAATGTCATGCCACACAATGCCCTCATCGCAACAAACTCCAAAGCATCTCTCCAGACATTGAATAAGCACAAGGCAGAACACAACGTGCACCTTGTAACACACATACACAAAACAGTTCACCCTAAGAAGCAGGAACACAGCTGTACCTCACATGGATCCTCATATGGAAGGCAATGACAAAGCTGACATCACGCTAAGGAAGTAGCTACGAAGCAAAACACAGACACGACAACAGCACAGAGCTTCACCTTCATCAAAAGCAACATCAAGAAACATATCTCAACAAACACGAAACAAGAACATACTGCAAAGGTAACAAAAGGATCACCTTCGGCGCTTTGGTACGCACAGGCCACCCAATTCAAACATCTGTCTCTGCCACCAAACCTTCTCAACAAAACCATGAGGCACATATATAGAATCCGCCTGGGATATCCCTCCATCGGGGAAATGATTGCAGACGAGATCATACTTATTTGCAATCACTGAAACAAAAACACAGACATTCTCCTCCTCCACTACATTCTCGAATGTCCCACAACATTATCCCTGCGACAGAAAACTGGAGTCACACTATGGTGTTTCAAAAATAATTTTTGAAACACTGACTGAAGACCTGAGTATCGTGGCGAAGACACCACTCCCAAGATAACTAGATAACAAAAAAAAACTTTTTCTAGAGGCTCTGCATAGCCCAGCTGGTTACGTACCAGCAAACAAAAAAAAAAAAGACCAGGTACCACCTTCTCTTCAGCTCTCCAACACCAACGCCTACTAGCAGATCCACACTTACACTGACTGATGTAACCAATTGCTGGACTGCTCTGGCCCATTAGCTGTACTGTCTGGCTTGTTCTGAAGCGCTACACAAAAGCTTGAGAGCACTGCTGCCACTCCAGTGTTACTTAGAACCCACTTGTATATCGAGGCTCTCCCTGTTCGATGAGAGCTGTGGTGTTCACATCCTTCCTTCCCTATTCTTGCCCCCCTACTTCACCCGCTGTCAGACCACCTAGTTCATAATCCAGAACACATCCGAGAGTGACCCTCAGACTGCTACGGTGGATAGTGTGACTCTGGTAGCGGGAGTTATGGGATTACCCTCCTTCTGTGTCTCCTACTAGTTCCTCCTCTCGTCCTCTGGGGACAGCCTGCAATACGCTAGGACGGCACTGATATCTCTCCTCCTTCCTAGTTGGTGGGTCCACGTGACTGCCAGTTTTTTTTTGGGGGGTGGTATTCTTTACCCCCTCACTTTCCTTATCTGCTGCTGTGGCAGCAACTTGTGAGGGTAAGGTCAAGTTCTCTTGTGCAGGCTGCCCCAAGCCTCCTGCGATCCCTTTCAGATGGGGGAAGAGTTTAATTCTGGGTGTCGTAGGTAGGTTTTTATTCCAAGGAACCAACAAATAAATAGTACCTGACATGCGTATAGACTAAGATGACCAGGGTAAAAATAAAAAAAAAAGTGAAAATCTACCCTCGAGGGAAAAAAAAGCTAATTCAAATAGAAACTCTAGTTGCCACGAGAATATTTGATGCCAACGACGGGTACACAGTCACCCTTATAGACGAAGAACAAGATATTCAGCAAAGAATTAAAAAAGGAACTGGAAAATAATGCTTTCTCCCCTATCCCATCGTTTGATCAAAGAGTAAAGAAAATCATCATAATTAACAGACTAAATGACATAATGTACGCCAGACACCCGAAGAAAATACTTGAACTTCTTGAACTTTTACTGAAAAGCGATTGGCTAGGAGACAACATTAATACTACATTTAAGTTCCCATGTTCCAAAAGACTTAAAATCACACTCAATCAGTATCCCATAGCAAAAGAAAAAAAAATCCATTGAGAAGGGTCAACTGGTATTTAACGTAAGCATCCTCCTAGCAGATATTACACAAGAAGAATACATCCATAAAACATGCTTCATGAAATGTTATAAACTAGAAGATCACTAGACAAGAGAATGCAGTAAAGTCAAGATTTACAAAATATGCTCAGAGTGTAGAGAAGACGATCACGTCTGGCACCAAAGTAAAAACCTTAACAAAAAAGTGTACAAATTGTGACGAAAGCCACAGCATTCTGGCTATGAGGTGCCAAAAAGAAAAGACATCATTACGGAAAAGCATAAGCAGCAATCGGATACTACCAGAAACGCCTATGCAACAATAACACGTAATACAACACAATCAAATATACCACATCCACTACACACTGACCCACAAGACTTATTCAAGATTAGTACATGCATAATCCACGCCCATTATATGGACATTCAAAACCCAAGATCTTACGAAAAAGAGCTCAATAGCGTATTAACATTAAATGGACTGCCTACTATTAAAATCTTCATTATCCCTAACTCAACAAAAATATTCAGTAAGCAACAAACCCAAGAAACAGTTCAAGAAGGGAATATAGGGCAATCCTTACAATCCAGAATTAACGTAAACGGGGAAGTAATATCCATGAATGCATCAATTACACAACTCGATAAAAGAAATAATGAACAAATATGAAATTAAAGACCTAGAGCTGAGACTTATAACCTCAGACGACAGGGGATGGCCTAAAGCGACCTTCACACACTTTGATTTAATGGCGGGGATAACAAATGGAAAATGAAAATATACACACACCAATAAGAACATGACAGGCGACCGGGCCATTACCTTTATTAAAGACAATCGAGTTAATCTAAAAGACATCCTGCAAGTAACTGACAAAGGCTTATTTAAAAAGATTAGGCAAGGTCTAGTGGAGGAACGATAACCTGAAGGAAATAGAGATCCACGCCTCAAGAAGACTTTCCTTTCATAGAACAGTGAAGTCATACAACATGATGCTCTTCACTGGAAAACTAACAAACACAGTTTAATTCAGTATTATCTGCAAGTGAAACGAGATATTATTATAATTAATAGTAATGGGGTTAGAGATGGGAAAACATAAAATATTTTGGGATACAAAACACATATCAAAAACACATCCAATACCATACGAGACAGTTCGGCAATAGTTATTGAACACGATATATACCATAAACTCTTCGATGATTTTCTGATCAGATTTATAGCAATTGAAATTGAAACATTCTAAGGCCCAATAATTATATCTACAGTTTATCTTCCCCCCAGAAGGTCATATCTACCATTCCCTGATATATACAGATTACTAAATAATAACTATCCCACCATTACACCAGGACTTCAAGGCATCTCACAGATGTTTCGGTAATAATAGAACCAACACAGACGGAACAAGCCTTTACGAACTAATGAGCAAGGGGCAGCTTGTCCACCTAGGACCACACTTCCCTACCTACATAAGGGGAATTGCAACCACGAAAACTGACTAAATCTTCAGCAACAAACACAATTACCTTAACCTTTATATAGAGTCAGACAGTATCACTCAAGCAAAGACAGTAAAACTTTTTAGTAAAAAATGCAGATTCAGAAAAAAATAGAAAATAATAATAATAATAATAATAATACACACAAACTATTTGAAAGACATTGAGGGGAGCAAATATCACTCAAAGAAAAATGCACCATCATGGAAAACACTTGAAAAGAAATATTTATAGGATATTCTAAAGAAAATGCAACATTTGATGCGTTACACTAGCAAACAGTTGAAGATCATCTACGCATTCATGCTGATAGAATTACTCCCTTCGATAGAGTCAACTTACTAAGATTAAACAACTATGACTATTACAAGAAAAATTACAACATAAAAAGTCTTAAAGCACATTAAACGTACAAAAAATAAAGCCCAGGTGAATCACAAATATCTAAACTTATTCTTGAAAACTGCCCTAATGATATATATATATATATATATATATATATATATATATATATATATATATATATATATATATATATATATATATATATATATATATATATATATATATATATATATATATATATATATATATATATATATATATATATATATATATATATATATATATATATATATATATATATATATATATATATATATATATATATATATATATATATATATATATATATATATATATATATATATATATATATATATATATATATATATATATATATATATATAATTTGATAAATTTTTGCGCATTGGTCTGAAATACAAATTATTCCACCTCGAGCTTCCAGAAGTATTACAAAGAATGTTATCTAGCTTCTTAGGCAATATGACCGCCACAGCCACAATAGGTAGAACAAACAGTAATGCAATCAACCTTTTAAGCAGGATACCACAGGGGAGCGTGATCAGTCCGACTTTATACACCATGTTTACTAATGACTTACCTGATGTAGGACCCGGTTGTTACGATATCGTATACACAAATGATATTTCAAAAATCACCATCTAAATCCAAAAGCTATGATGATAATCAAGGTGAAAAGAGAGATATAAAGAATTTGTAAATATGAACGCCAATGGAAATTCAGAACCAGTGAAAACAAATTCTAGATAATTCCAGCTGCACAAAAAAGAAAATACAGGACTCAGCAGTTAATAACAAAATAATTCCTAAAAGCAGCCAGGGCGTCATGCTGGGATTAGCATCAACAAGAATTACAAGAATCAGTAAGACAAAAGCAGCTTTATCTAAACTTCAACGGTTTAACAATTTCACGCCCAAGTTAAAAACCAGCCACATTAAAAAGAATTATCATACCGGTATCTGCTTGCATATCCTCCCATTCTAATCTGTTCAGCTTCAAAGACTCAAAAACTTTATATGCAGAGAATCATGAATAAATCACTAAGAGTTATTTTCAGTAATGTAGATAACACTCTATCCTTGGAAGAAATGCACCAAATAATAAATATAACGCCAATAAACCAATCACTACACATTAGGGCCAATAAAGTGTGGGAAAGAATAGCAACAACCGATCCTGACCAATAGGAGCAACTAACAACAATACATCACACAGTTGGTTCCTTCGCTCATGGAGTGTTATTAATAATCCACTACTTCAGCCCATTTACACTAACTAAGCACCAAATTATTAAGTACTATTATTTAAGCGAACTACGCTTACTCTACACTATTGCTAACAACTGCTCCACATGGGCTAGATGTGAGCCTGTTTCCTGTCTACCATACACCCGCACCCTGAGTCGGCAGGAAGTGGGAGGTATAGTTACTCCCTCCTTCACTTAGCAAAGTGCACCTCTGGTAAGAATTGCAGTCCTCCAGCAGCAGGGTTGGTAGATGGCTACATCTCATCCTGACTCGAGGACATCGGTTTCTCCCCTAGTTTGGAAAAGTGAGAAGAACTTTCTGAGAGGAGAAGAGGGGGTTAGGTTCATACCCAGCTCATCCCATAGTATAGCAGGGACCCTGAAGACCGCCCGTGCTATCACAAGGAGATACACTATATTACAATATATGTACACTAAGTTATCACACTAACCTAATATTTCACAGAGATGTTTATACTTACCTTATTCACATTTACCTTGCTGTCCCTGGGGTACTAGTTTAACGTAGACTCACCTTGTTGCTAAACAGTTTTTAGAAGGAATAAATATTATAACTAATTATACCTGGGAGAGTGCTAACACTTATTTTAGTAGTTATTAATGGGATGGCAGTCAGTCTGTTAAGGCTTAGTTTGTTATTTGTTTGGTTAGCTGTGATCCTGCCATTACCTAGGAGGAGGCAGTAGACACCTGCCAAAACGATAATTACTCCCAGTGATGTCTAAAGCACTGTTCAGGGGGTGCGGTGAACTTATCATTAAACCCAGCTGTGACCTCACTGAACGTTTCCCTTTGTGTCTCACAACACAAGGGGGCAGTCACAGCCTGCCCTCTAAAGACAACTCTCTTCCTCCTCACAAAACTACAAGCATCTAATAACACACACACCCTTCACCCAAAAATTTTAAAATCATCATGGCGACTCCTACACCAGCCTCGGAATCCCCATCTGGGAAGGGGACCATAAATGTTCCCAGGTCGGACTGCCTTTCTGTCGATGACCCTAAGTGTCTTGACACCCCCCTCAACTTTTTCTTCATTAACTTCTGTAACATTAGCGGTCTAAGATCTAATTTTCAATCTGTAGAACACCACCTCTCCTCTTCTAAACCTCATCTTCTTTTCATCACTTTCTGTTCCCTCCTACTTTCTCTATCCTCATTTTTTATCCAAAGCTGGATGCTGCGTTTATGTGCGCAATGACTTAACCTGCTCTCGTGCCCACGCTCTTGAATCTTCCGAGTTTTCCACCATCTGGCTACGACTACAGAATCACTCTCATACTAAATTTATCTGTGCTGTATACCTCTCTCCTAACTCCTCTGACTATAAGAAATTCTTTGACTACTTAGCTTCCAAAGTGGAGCACATTCTGACCCTCTTCCTTTTTTGCAGAGATCTCCATTCTTGGAGACTTCAATGTTCACCACCAGCTTTGGCTTTCCTCTCCCTTCACTGACCATCCTGGTGAACTAACCTACACCTTTGCTATCCTCCATGACCTAGAGCAATTGGTGCAACACCCTACTCGTATTCCTGACTGTCTTGGAGATACGCCCAACATTCTTGACCTTTTCCTGACCTCTAATCCTTCTGCTTATGCTGTCACCCTTTCTTCTCCGTTGGGCTCCTCCGATCACAATCTCATATCTTTATCTTGTCCTATCACTCCAATCCCTCCTCAGGATCCCCCTAAGCGAAGGTGCCTCTGGCGTCTTGCCTCTGCTAGTTGGGGGTACCTGAGAAGGTATTTTGCTGATTTTCCTTGGAATGACTACTGATTCCGTGTCAGAGACCCGTCTTTGTGTGCTGAACGCATAACAGAGGTGATAGTGTCTGGCATGGAGGCGTACATTCCTCACTCTTTTTCTCGTCCTAAACCTTCTAAACCTTGGTTTAACACAACTTGTTCTCGAGCTATACATGATAGAGAGGTGGTCCACAAAAGGTACATAAGTCTTCCATCACCAGAATCTCATGCACTTTATATTTCTGCCCGGAACCATGCCAAGTCTGTTCTCCAACTAGCCAAAAACTCCTTCATTAACAGAAAATGCCAAAACCTTTCAAGATCTAACTCCCTTCGTGATTTCTGGCATCTAGCCAAAAAGATCTCCAGTAAGTTTGCTTCTTCTTCTTTCCCTCCTCTATTTCAACCAGATGGCACAACTGCTATCACATCTATTTCTAAAGCTGAACTCTTCAGTCAAACCTTTGCTAAAAACCCTACCTTGGACGATTCTGGGCTTGTTCCTCCCTCTCCTCCACCCTCTCCACTTCTCTCCTCTAACTGACTGTCTTCAGCCTCTCTCTCACCGCCGCAATTTTGCATATCTAGCTGTCTTCTACCGCTATTTTCATGCTAACTGCTCTTCTGATCCTGATAACTGCATGCTTCCCCTCCTTCCGCGGCCTCACTGCACAAGACTTTCTTCTTTCTCTCATCCCTATTCTGTCCACCTCTCTAACGCAAGAGTTACCAGTATTCTCAATCATTCATCCCTTTCTCTGGTAAACTCAGGAACTCCCTGCCTGCTTCTGTATTTCCACCTTCCTATGACTTAAATTCCTTCAAGAGGGATGTTTCAAGACACTTATTCATCAATTTTTGACCACTGCTTTGACCCTTTTATGGGACTGGCATTTCAGTGGGCATATTTTTTTTATTGGATTTTTGTTGCCCTTGGCCAGTGTCCTTCCTACATACAAAAAAAAAAAAAAAAAAAATGTCGACGGAAAGCTCTTGTTTGAAGTACCCTGCGTAAATATGAAGTGAAGAGTAACACAAAGACGAATGATCTAGAGCAGAGACTCACATCAAGACATGACAATTAAAAAAAAAAAAAATAATAATAAATAATATATATATATATATATATATATATATATATATATATATATATATATATATATATATATATATATATATATATATATATATATATATATATATATATATATATATATATATATATATATATACAAATAAATAATGTATAGGGCCTATAAGCGGGCAGGAGATTTTTTTGTGTACAAGTTTCGTTAAATGTGATGGTAAATTTAGCATGTTTTAATTTTTTTGAAAATATTTATGATTGTTCTTTTCTCTTTTCTAATTTCGCTTACGACTCGTACGGCGCCATCTTCGTTTTTTTTTTATCAAGACCTAGAACGAAGATGACATCGTACAACTCAAGTGGTACCTCAAAGAATCATCCGGTCTTGCCTATAGACCGGATAGAGCACTATAGAGCACAGTGTAAGCGGTGCTATGCCCTTCCTTGGCGTCCCCTTGAAACAGCAGTAAGAGTCCTTTAACACAGTGAAGAGTACATCAAGCCCAGTAATCCCGGACGTTGCCTTAAGGGAACGACCGAATGTCCTGACAGATACTCTACCTACAGTGCGTACATCCATAGGGCACTCACACACTGCAGTACTTGGCAGCAAGTACATAAAGAAATAGAAAGGGCATCGCAAGTATTGATTAATTACATCTTCAGTGAAAAGAATATCGTCCACCTCACTGAGATCATTAATAAATTGCATAGCTCCAGAAAACCCGACATCAGCACATTTTACCGTGCTTTCTTCTCCTACTAATAAAAAAAAAAAAAAAAAAAAAAAAAACAAAGTCTCCGCATGGAAAGTCCCACGTCGTATATAGGTTCATGTGCAACCGAGGAAACTGTTAAGCTCTCCCTGTATGCATCATCAGCATGACGACAACGAAGTTGTCTCAACTCCTCACCTGTCACATAACACTCGGGGCCCCCCAAAAAAACACTTACAGCAGCAACACGTCATCCAGATCACAAGACAATACCTAAAAGAGCATATATATATATATATATATATATATATATATATATATATATATATATATATATATATATATATATATATATATATATATATATATATATATATATATATATATATATATATATATATATGTATGCATCATCAGCATGACGACAACTTCGTTGTCGTCATGCTGATGATGCATACAGGGAGAGCTTAACAGTTTCCTCGGTTGCACATGAACCTATATACGACGTGGGACTTTCCATGCGGAGACTTTTTTTTTTTTTTTTTTTTTTTTTTTATTAGTAGGAGACTGGTCTTCTTATTCCTGTAATATATTTGAAAGTTAATTTTTACTTTCAGTGGACTTCACTTTTTTATATAATATATATATATATATATATATATATATATATATATATATATATATATATATATATATATATATATATATATATATATATATATATATATATATATATATATATATAGGAAGATGCGCTTCCTGGGCCATGTTATGAAAAGAGAGGGACTGGAACATTTATCTCTAACTGGTAAAATAGAAGGCAAGAGACCACAAGGAAGACCATGACAGAAGTACATGGATGGACTGGTGCGAGTGACTGGAGGAGGAATGTCTGCAGCTCAGTTGATACAAGCAACTAGAGACAGGGAACAGTGGCAAACCATGGTTGCTGATGTTCTACGGGATATGGCACGTCAATAATAAATAATATATATATATATATATATATATATATATATATATATATATATATATATATATATATATATATATATATATATATATATATATATATATATATATATATATATATATTATTTATTATTGACGTGCCATATCCCGTAGAACGTCAGCAACCATGGTTTGCCACTGTTCCCTGTCTTTAGTTGCTTGTATCAACTGAGCTGCAGACATTCCTCCTCCAGTCACTCGCACCAGTCCATCCATGTACTTCTGTCATGGTCTTCCTTGTGGTCTCTTGCCTTCTATTTTACCAGTTAGAGATAAATGTTCCAGTTCCTCTCTTTTCATAACATGGCCCAGGAAGCGCATCTGTCTACTCCTAACCGTACTCATCAACTCTCTTCCAACACCCATCCCTTGCAACACTTCTTTATTTGTTCTTCTTTCTGTCCAAGATATCTTAAGGATTAAGGATCCTCCTCCAGAACCACATCTCAACTACTTGAAGTCTTTGTTCATCTGCCTTTCTCATTGTCCAGGACTCACAGCCGTACAACAAAACCGACCATATAAGACATTTCACCTTCTTGTACCCATTGATACTTTAACATTCGTCACCAAGTTTTTAATCTTGCCAAATGCATTTTTTGCAAGTACTATTCTCTTCTTTATGTCCATCTCACATTTCCCATCACATGTGATCGTGCTTCCCAAATAATTAAAGTTGTCTGTTTGAGGGGTTCTGCATCAAGTAATATATTTATTTGTGGCGGTTGCTCCTCTTTCGATGCTACCATCACTTCCTTCTTCTTTTAGTTAACTGTTAGGCCTTTCTGTCTGCTTGATCTATTTAGTGTGTTAACCAGGTCTTGCAGTTAGTCTTGGGATTCCGCCAGCAGCACCGTATCGTCTGCATATCTTATGTTGTTGATGTTGGTGCCTCCCACTTTTACTCCTTCCTTATCTCTTACATCCCTCATCATAATTTCACTGTAGTAGTTGAAGAGATCAGGGGACATCCAGAGGAGGAGGCAGTAGATACCTGCCGAAACGATAATTACTCCCAGTGAGGTCTAAAACACTGTTCAGGGGCTGCTGTGAATTCATCATTAAACCCTCCTCTACTTCAACCAGATGGCACCACTGCTATCACATCTATTTCTAAAGCTGAACTCTTTGCTCAAACCTTTGCTAAAAACTCTACCTTGGACGATTCTGGGCTTGTTCCTCCCTCTCCTCCACCCTCTGACTATTTCATGCCACCTATTAAAAATCTTCGCAATGATGTTTTCCATGCCCTCGCTGGCCTAAACCCTCGGAAAGCTTATGGACCTGATGGGGTCCCTCCTATTGTTCTCCGAAACTGTGCCTCCGTGCTTGCCGTGCTTGCACCTTGCCTAGTCAAACTCTTTCAGCTCTGTCTGTTAACATCTACCTTTCCTTCTTGCTGGAAGTTTGCCTACATTCAACCTGTTCCTAAAAAGGATGACCGCTCTAATCCCTCAAACTACCGTCCTATTGCTTTAATTTCCTGCTTATCTAAAGTTTTTGAATCTATCCTCAACAGGAAGAATTTTAAACATCTATCACTTCACAACCTTCTATCTGATCGCCAGTATGGGTTCCGTCAAGGCCGCTCTACTGGTGATCTTCTGGCTTTCCTTACTGAGTCTTGGTCATTCTCTTTTAGAGATTTTGGTGAAACTTATGCTGTTGCCTTGGACATATCAAAAGCTTTTGATAGAGTCTGGCACAAAGCTTTGATTTCCAAACTACCCTCCTACGGTTTCTATCCTTCTCTCTGTAACTTCATCTCAAGTTTCCTTTCTGACCGTTCTATTGCTGCTGTGGTAGAGGGTCACTGTTCTTCTCATAAATCTATTAACAGTGGTGTTCCTCAGGGTTCTGTCCTGTCACCCACTCTCTTCTTATTATTCATCCATTCATTCCTCCTACGCTGATGATACCACCCTGCACTTTTCCACGTCTTTTCATAGACGTCCAACCCTTCAGGAGGTAAACATATCACGCAGGGAAGCCACAGAACGTCTAACTTCTGATCTTTCAAAAATTTCTGATTGGGGCAGAGCAAACTTGGTATTGTTCAATACCTCAAAAACTCAATTCCTCCATCTATCAACTCGACACAACCTTCCAGACAACTATCCCCTCTTCTTCAATGACACTCAACTGTCCCCCTCTTCTACACTGAACATCCTCGGTCTGTCCTTTACTTATAATCTGAACTGGAAACTTCACATCTCATCTCTAGCTAAAACAACTTCTATGAAGTTAGGTGTTCTGAGACGTCTCCGCCAGTTTTTCTCACCCCCTTAGCTGCTAACTCTGTACAAGGGCCTTATCCGTCCATGTATGGAGTATGCTTCACATGTCTGGGGGGGTTCAACTCATACTGCTCTTCTAGACAGGGTGGAATCAAAAGCTTTTCGTCTCATCAACTCCTCTCCTCTAACTGACTGTCTTCAGCCTCTCTCTCACCGTCGCAATGTTGCATATCTAGCTGTCTTCTACCGCTATTTTCATGCTAACTGCTCTTCTGATCCTGCTAACTGCATGCCTCCCCTCCTTCCGCAGCTTCGCTGCACAAGACTTTCTTCTTTCTTTCACCCCTATTCTGTCCACCTCTGTAACGCAAGAGTTAACCAGTATTCTCAATCATTCATCCCTTTCTCTGGTAAACTCTGGAACTCCCTGCCTGCTTCTGTATTTCCACCTTACTATGACTTGAATTCCTTCAAGAGGGAGGTTTCAAGACACTTATGCACTAATTTTTGACCGCCGCTTTGACCCTTTTATGAGACTGGCATTTCAGTGGGCATTTTTTTAATTAGATTTTTGTTGCCCTTGGCCAGTATCCTTCCTACATAAAAAAAAAAACCTACTATTGCACATGGAATAAGCAGTCATTATTATACTTACCTGTTCTGTACTTACCTGTTTTATCTATGTATGTTGATGCTGCTTTGGAGATTTCTGTTTTTCTTTCTGCTCTTGTTTTTGTTCACATTTACCTTGTAGTTCCTATTGTATTTGTAATACGCAACCACAGCTACCTGTTGTAAAGAAGAGTATAAAATTAATATAAAAATAAGTTACGCATTGATAAAACTACCACTACCTGTTTTTAGTAATGAATAGCAGTGTGTTAGGGCCAAGTTGTTGTTCGAGAGATTAGTTGTTTTCCTGCCATTAACCACAACTGCACATGGAAAAGAAACAACATCTATAAATTTACCTGTTCTATACTTACTTGGTCTTATGTTTGCTGTTGTTCTTGGGGGGGATATTGTCACTTACGTTGTTGTTTTCGGGTTCCTCGTTTGTTTTTTTGGGGTTTGATTTTATATATGGGATGGCAGTCTTGTGGTTAGACCTTAGAGGTGGTCTGTTAGGCTACCTGCGTTCCTGCCATTATCCACTACGAACTTGGGATAAGCACCGTTATTATTTACTCACTTGCAATATGCTTATATGCAGTTTTTCTCATGCTGATATTTGCCTGCACCAAAAGCCGCTTTCTGAGTATACCTAAAAAATATATATATATATATATATATATATATATATATATATATATATATATATATATATATATATATATATATATATATATATATATATATATATATATATATATATATATATATATATATATATATATATATATATATATATATAATATATAAGAGGAGTACTTTAAATACAATAAAATAAATATAAGTACAAAGGGGCTTATGCGTCTAGACTAGTTAGTAGTAATTAATAATATAAAAATCACCAGTGTGGTTAAGCCCACATTCTTTCTCCCTTCTACTGTACTCCACCTTTCTCTCTCTCTCTCTCTCTCTCTCTCTCTCTCTCTCTCTCTCTCTCTCTCTCCTTCACCCCTACTTAACGATACTATACCATACTACACTACTTATTGCACACTTCAGGCAGACTCACAGACGAGACCAGGCTCCTCCGCTCCACTATAGACAGCATAGTAACCTTTTTCGTAAAACACTTTTTTTGTGAAATCCCAGCCGTCACTGCATTTGTATACCGGTGTCACAGCCCATTTTTTCCCCAGTCCAAAGTTCCCCGGGGGGAAACTTAGACTAATCTATATTTCCCACAGGGGAATTACGGGACTGGTCTACATTTTCTTTAGTCTAGAATTACCCCCCCCCCCTGAATATCACAATGAAATAAGAGAGACAAGCAATTTAAGATAATACAAGTTAATAACTGTATCTAAATATAAGAAGTTAATAACTGTATCTAGATGCAAATTTTTCTTTGACAATACAACTAGACTTATCTAAATGTAATGAGTGCAGAACTAGGGCACAGTTAACCTACCTTAATTAGGCTCACCAAGCACTCATCACAAGAACCCACTGATTAATTTAAACCTCCTGCTTAGGTTCACAGAAATCCGGGCCACAATTTAAAAATTTAATGGTTGAGTACATAATAAAGAAAACACAAATGAGTACATAATAAAGAAAACACAAATAAAATATGAGTGCTTAACACTCTTAGAGGCCACACTGCTGGCACTCCAAAATACCTGATCCCATGAGAAAATGGGTAAATCCACATACAAATAAACAGGAGAAATAAACACTTCACGCACCAACACAAGAAATGTTATATGCCACTGACACTGTCCCACCCTAACCAGTACCCCCAGGACCCTCACACCCTATAGGCCCAACCGCACACCGACCCAACGCGCTGAAGGTACACCACTACCACTACCCTGAAGTACTGCAGCTCTTCCTCCATGCACGGCGGTACTAACACCATAGCAGCCAGGGACAGCAAGTTCCTCGCTGCAGCCTCCTTAGTTCACAGTATCTGCTACGGTGCCACCTCACTGACGTCCCACAGCACACTGCCAAGACCAAACTCCTGCCAACCAAGCGTACAAATCACCACCCTATCTCCCAATAATGTCCCCCAATGTACACTGTTTCACCATGAAAGAATACAACAAATCCCAATAACATACCTGCAAATCAAATGGCAAATCCACCACTACTCTGCACCCTGTCTCTCTCTCGCTCGCCTCTCCCGCCAAAATCCCCACAACAACAAACCTTCAGGGCCTTAAGACTCGTTTTGGCGGGCCTCGCTGACTAGTCTGTGAGCCTCTCGCAGGCGCACCCACTTCAACTTCTTACACTCACCCCCCCTGAACTTTGTGCATGCCCTCATGCACAATCCCCACAGCCAACACAAGACGAACCCGTTGCACCCCTTTCAGCAATCCTACTAGACCTCCTGAGTTGAGGGGCCTGAACCCCTTTACCCTGCTCTGAGCCTTCACCACTCTGTTCATCTGGCTCTTCACCAGGCCCTAGGGCATTCTCTCCCTCCTGCTCAACCACTGAGTCCACTTGTTCCTCTGAATCCGGTTCTGGAAACCCAAAGCGCTTTAACACTTCTGTCATATCTGGCATTTCTACTTCTTCCTCCTCTGGTGGCCCTTCATTACTTGTCCCTGCTGGCACTTCATTACTTGTCCCTGCATGGCCCTCACTGCCATTCCAAGGACGCAAGTTACTGCGATGTAACACCTTACTACAGCCGGACTCACCTTCTGGTCTGACCCTATACACCCCACTCACCCCATCCAACACCTCCTCAACTTCCCACACCTCAGCTGCAAACTTAGGCTGAATCTTCCTCCTACCTAGTACCGTATTGTCCCTTAGCAACACTCTTTGTCCCACCCTCAATGGCTCTGCTTTTCCTTGCTCCTGACGCTTCCACCTATTGGTATTGTGGTAACTCTTGATGTTCAACTTAGCTGCTTTCCAAGCAGCCTCCTGTGTCTCTCTGAGCTTCCTAATCCACATGCTATGGTTAGTAGGCTCACTATCAGTTTCCTCACAGAACCTATCCAAAGGTAAATGGGGCTCCACACCAAACAACAAATAATGGGGTGAAAAACCAGTGACAGTATGGGGTGTGGTATTATAGATGGCAGTGAGGCTTGACAAGTGCCTAGGCCAATGCTCCCGCTGTTCCTGACCAAGGGTAACTAACATCCCATGTAGGGTGCGGTTAAACCTCTCACAGATCCCATTTCCTTGAGGGTGATACGGGGTGGTACGAAACTTGGCTACATGGTAATACTTGCATAGTTCCTGCACTAACTTTCCCTCAAAATTCCTACCCTGGTCACTATGTACCCTTTCTGGGCAACCAAAACGGTGAAAAATCTCCTCCACCAAGATCTTGGCTACTGTGCTTGCCTTTTGGTTTTTAGTAGGAAAGGCCAGGGCAAACTTGCTAAACACATCCGTCACCACCAATACATTTTCCTTGCCATCCCTGGCCGGATCCAGCAAAGTGAAGTCAACAGCCAACACTTCCCAGGGGCGGTTGGCTTCCAACGTACCCAACTTAGTCTTGGCCCGCACACCCTCCTCCTTCCCCATGACACAGACTTTGCACTTTGCCACATACAATTTGATGTCTTCATGTAGTCCTGGCCAAGCAAACCTATCCTTCACTAGTGACGTTGTTCTAGCAACCCCTTGATGACCCCACTGATCATGAGCGGCTTTAAGCACTTCTTGTCTCTGATTCACTGGCAACACCACTTTCCACTTCCTAGAATCTGTCTCCCTTCCACGCCAGTAGATCACCCCATGCCTCATAATGAGGGACCCTCTCACTCTCCACCATTGCCTAAACTCCTCTACTTGTAGCAACTGCCTTAGTTCTGCTGGCCTCACTCTACCAATCATTTGTCTCTACAACTTCCCTACAACTGGACAAGACTGTTGCATATCCCTAAGCTGCTCCTTACTGGCACCACGCCATACCTGCATCACAGCCACCCCTTTCACCGAGGTGTTAGGACTGGTTTCCCATATCTCCTTCTCTTCCTCCCCTCCCTCAGTCAATTCCTGGGGCCTCCTCGACAATCCATCCGCGTTACCATTCTCCTTCCCTGGCCGGTATTTCACCTCAAAATCAAACCTTCCCAAGTCACCCAGCCACCTACTCTCCACTGCCCCAAGCTTGGCAGAGTTCAAATGTGCCAATGGATTATTATCCGTCAGCACTATAAAATGTCCACCCACCAGATAGTGCTTAAACTGCTCTGTCACTGCCCACTTCAGAGCCAACAGCTCCAACTTCCTAGAGCTGTAATTGCTCATGTTCCGCTCTGACTTTCTGAGACCTCTACTTGCAAAAGCCACCGGATGCAACCTCCCATCATGCTCCTGAGATAAAACTGCTCCCAGTCCTTCAAAGCTAGGATCTGTCTCCACCACAAACTGCTTGCTGTAATCTGCACTTTTCAACACTGGAGCCTGACTTAACTTCTCTTTCAACAAGGCAAATGCTCTGGCCTCATCCTTCCCCCAATAATCACTCACTGCTGCCTTAGAATCACCACTCATCAAAGCAACGGAGCAGCCACCTTCGCAAAATTTTTCACAAACCTTCTGTAAAAGGAGCAGAATGCAACAAATGCCCTGACCTCCCTAACAGTGCGCGGAACTGGCCACTCCTGTACAGCCCGTATTTTCTCTGGGTCTGTATTAATTCCCTCCTTAGAAATGATAAATCCAAGGTACCTAACCTGGGGCTTTAGTATGTGGCATTTGGAAGGTTTCAACTTCAGCCCATGTTTCCTCAAAAGCTTCAACATTCCCTCCAGTCTATCCAGATGCTCATCCACACTCCGAGCAAACACCAACAAATCATCCAGATACACCAAAAGAGTCACAAAAACCTGATCGCTAAACACATACTCCATAAACCTTTGGAATGTTGCTGGGCTATTGGATAACCCCATAGGACAGCGCACATATTGATAATGGCCAAATGGTGTTACAAAAGCAGTCTTGGGCCGGTCTTCTGCCCGCACAAGAATCTGATGATAACCTGCAGCTAAATCAAAAGAAGAAAATACTGTGCCCCGGCTAATGCATCTAGTGTGTCTTGTACCCTTGGTAATGGGAAGGCATCTTTCACTGTCACCTCGTTCAGCCTTCGATAATCAACACAAATTCGCAGCGAACCATCTTTCTTCCTCACCATCACTATTGGGGCTGCATATGGGCTCACACTCTCCTCTATCACTCCCTGTTCCAACAGTCCCTTTACATGAGCTTTAACCTCAGTGATACATGGGGGAGGAATATGTCTGTATGGAAGGCGAATGGGCACTGCACTATTGAGGTGAATTTCATGCTCCACTCCAGTAGCACATCCCAAATCCTGCTCGTTTTCAGCAAACACATCTCCGTACTCATGGATCAATCCATCCAGTCTCTCCAACTGTGCTGAATCAAGCTGACTCTCATCCACCTGCACCCCTAGTCTGTCCCTGAACTCCTTAACCACTGAAGGAGGTGCAGTCTGAGCTACTGTGTGTGTGTGAGCTCTTCCCACAGTAACATCCCTTCCATGAGAAACTTTGGCTACCTTCCACTGTGGCCTGAATTGCACATCTGCTTGTCCCAGGTTACCCACTGACAGCCATCCTTCACCCTTAACCACTCTGGTATAAATGGGAAATATACACAAACCTTCAGGCACCCAGTAGCCCTCACCAGGCACTAAGGGCTCCAACACCACACCATCTACATCTACTTCCTGTAAACTTTCCACAAACACTCTCATTATTCTTCTGGTACCAGCCGGGATTACTAAATCCTGTTGCTGCTGAATTACAGCAAACCCCAGAGGCTGTTGTGTCACCCTCAATTTTGCCTCAATGGCACAGACACACCTGCCCCACTTCTCAGTTAGCCCCAGGTGCACGGCTCCCTTCAACACATTCATCCCAAACAACACTGGCAATGTAGTGCCCTGCACCACACCACTCTCCCCACCACCACCTTTCACAAAAAGTCCACAGTCTTTAACACTTTTTCCTTCAATTTCCACATTCACCTTCACATAACCGAAACAGGGAATTTCCCTCCCATTTGCATGTGTAATCCGAATGTCCATCCCATAGATCACAGCTTGCTTGGGGAGGAGGTGCTGTTTGTACCATTCCTCTGTCACCAGACTGACCTCAGCACCAGAATCAGCCATAGCACTTACAGGTATACCATTCACCAACGCATCTATCCTCAGAGTCTTTCCAAACAACTTAACTTTCCCTCTTTTTACATCATTCCGTTCCTCGGTCACATTAGTCACACTCCTTATCTGAGCTGTAGTGGGGGCCCTGTCGTCAGGCCTTGAGAGCTGGCCCCTTGTTCTCAAGGACTCCCGTTTCCCGCTGTCTTGGACACCAACTCCTTGAACCGTTCACACTGATATCCCAAGTGTCCATGTTGTTCACACAAGGAGCAAGATGGTGAAGAAAGGGTACTCCTCACAACTCTCTCTGGCTTTTTCCCACTCACTAACTCTGCTTCTTCCTTCACAATCCGCTCAGCCTCACTCACTTGGTCTGCTGCTCGCTGAACCATGTCCTCCCACTTCACAGGCTGGTGCTTTTCCCACCATTTTCCCAACTTCACTCCTACTTTTCTGTCTCTCAAATTCCTACAGAACCATGTAGTTAGCAGCCATTGCCGTTCTTTATCTCCCTTGTCTCTCACTTTGTACATTTTATCCACAATAACACCCAGAGAATCAGCAAATTCCCACACTCCTTCACCCGGCTGTTGAACCCGAGCATGCAGCTGTTTTTCTAAGTCTGTATAATTCAGTTCTGGTCCAAAAGCAGACCTCAAACAATCAAAAAGGTCAGACACAGTCTTCACAGTACTGTTGCGGACCCTTCGACGGGCTGGGCCTTCCAAGAACCCACACAGGTATGACACTCCCTCAGAGCCCTGTACTCCCAGCTGCTTTATTTTCTCTGTGGCATCCTCTACCCAGTCATCCAGCTCACTGGCCCTCTGTACCCTTCCAGAGAATTTTCCAATAGTGGGGACAGGACGTGACCACACCATGTTTTGCATGTGCCCCATTTGGTCAAACTTATTACACAGTTGTGCCACTGCTTGGGATAACTGAGCATTGGTACTGATTAAGTTATCAACTACCTCTGGGGTCACTTCCACCTCCCTGCTCTCCTCCTTACACTCAACTTTAACCTCAGCTACACCTTGGCCATCAACATCACCCAAACACAACAAATCCTCCATTGTGCAGGAGTAGTGCCACACTAACACTTAAGTGGATTTTGCCAAAAGCACTGGACCCAAGCAGGAGTTTGAAACAATTTCCCCAAAAGGGCATAGAACTACGCTCTGCTACCAATTGTAATGAGTGCAGGACTAGGGCACAGTTAACCTACCTTAATTAGGCTCACCAAGCACTCACCACAAGAACCCACTGATTAATTTAAACCTCCTGCTTAGGTTCACAGAAATCCGGGCCACAATTTAAAAATTTAATGGTTGAGTACATAATAAAGAAAACACAAATGAGTACATAATAAAGAAAACACAAATAAAATATGAGTGCTTAACACTCTTAGAGGCCACACTGCTGGCACTCCAAAATACCTGATCCCATGAGAAAATGGGTAAATCCACATACAAATAAACAGGAGAAATAAACACTTCACGCACCAACACAAGAAATGTTATATGCCACTGACACTGTCCCACCCTAACCAGTACCCCCAGGACCCTCACACCCTATAGGCCCAACCGCACACCGACCCAACGCGCTGAAGGTACACCACTACCACTACCCTGAAGTACTGCAGCTCTTCCTCCATGCACGGCGGTACTAACACCATAGCAGCAAGGGACAGCAAGTTCCTCGCTGCAGCCTCCTTAGTTCACAGTATCTGCTACGGTGCCACCTCACTGACGTCCTACAGCACACTGCCAAGACCAAACTCCTGCCAACCAAGCGTACAAATCACCACCCTATCTCCCAATAATGTCCCCCAATGTACACTGTTTCACCATGAAAGAATACAACAAATCCCAATAACATACCTGCAAATCAAATGGCAAATCCACCACTACTCTGCACCCTGTCTCTCTCTCGCTCGCCTCTCCCGCCAAAATCCCCACAACAACAAACCTTCAGGGCCTTAAGACTCGTTTTGGCGGGCCTCGCTAACTAGTCTGTGAGCCTCTCGCAGGCGCGCCCACTTCAACTTCTTACATAAATACAAGAAGTTAAAAACTATATCTAAATACAAGTCTTTCTTGGCAATACAACTGCACTTATTTCACATACTCAAGACCCAATAGCATTAACCTCTTTCATTTTTTAATATCATTAAATTTCAAATCCTGTAAGACATTTCTCATAGATAAAGATTTTTCCAGGCACTTTTTCTGGTCTGCATTCAATCATATCTTCTGATAATTTCTGATAACTACACATCACTGTTGATTCTATTACATCTTGGGCTATAAAACACCTTAAACATTCTTTTTCCTTCTCAGACAAAGTTACAGCTGCCTCTGACACCACTCCACATGCATCATTTTCATCAGCAGAATTATATAACTTCAAATTTACAGAATGATAAGTGTTTTTAAGTGTCCTTCCTGACTGTAAGTTTTTACAACTTAACCCTACCTTTATCTAAACAACTGACAACTGAGAGAGAGAGAGAGAGAGAGAGAGAGAGAGAGAGAGAGAGAGAGAGAGAGAGAGAGAGAGAGAGAGAGAGAGAGAGAGAGAGAGAGAGAGAGAGAGAGAGAGAGAGAGAGAGAGAGAGAGAGAGAGAGAGAGAGAGAGAGAGAGAGAGAGAGAGAGAGAGAGAGAGAGAGAGAGAGAGAGAGAGAGAGAGAGAGAGAGAGAGAGAGAGAGAGAGTCGTACCACCATTAAACTGCCCGCGTGTACTGACACATAATGACTGGCAGAAGGGATGGTAAATCTTGGAAGAATAAGTGCTTGGTAGTTGGATCTTTTGATCTATTACTAAGAAAGAGAGAGAGAGAGAGAGAGAGAGAGAGAGAGAGAGAGAGAGAGAGAGAGAGAGAGAGAGAGAGAGAGAGAGAGAGAGAGAGAGAGAGAGAGAGAGAGAGTCGTACCACCACTGAACTGCCCGTGTGTACTGACACAGAATGACTAGCGGAAGTGGCGGTTGCCCTCTCTATTAAGGAGACCGGGATTATAGGAAAAGGGGGAATTTTAACCCCTAGAGTGCAATGGTATCCTGGGTTACTCTTTCCCCTCGGGAAAGTTATCCTAGAACACTTTTCCCGGGAGGGGAGGATTGATCGGGGTCAGACTGGTACACCGGGGCTCTCCTACTTGGTGAGAGCCCGCCCATCTGGAGTTCCTCTTCTACTATTACTATATACCTCCTTTTTTCGCCCTTAGCGTCCCCCCCAATGTGGTGAAGTCTTGCACAAGAGGGGTGGGTAAAGAGGGGCCTTAGAAGGCTGCTATAAGCCCACTGGAAGGGTCGGACAAAACTTGAACAGGGTTAGGGTGCAGAGCAGGGTGTCTGTGACGATTGTTAGCAACCGGGACACTAGACTGTTTTTGCTTAAGCAGGCTCCTTCCCTTTTTTCTCTGTTCACATCATCTAAGCCTATGACACCATGGCTGGAGTGAAGATAAAACGCCAGAGTTCGGAAGTATTCTGCCGTACTATTTTCGGCCGTGATCCTTTACGGCCGTTGGAGCCTTAGGGTGTTCGGAATTTAGGCTGTAAGATGTTTCGGCCGAAAGATGTTTGGGCTGAATGGCGTTACTGCCTAAATGACTTATGGCTGAAATGACCAGGACCCAATCGCCAAGACCCTGGACACATCACCAAATAAAGGCTCCGAGAGCCTCATTTATGCTACCAGGATCATTCTGCTACATGATAGATTTATCGTGCTAACCAGGACTGACAACGCTGTTGATAATATCCTCCAGGGGCTCTACCACGTAAGTTTAAAAGACCGAGGATTAGAACCGATGCTGCCACCAGAACTAAGAGCCAAAAGACCCATAATCCCGTTCAACGTAGACGACTACATAATCTCAAGAACTGAAAAAAAAAAAAAAATTGAAAAAGAACTCACCAATGTGGGTGAATGGATCCAGGAGGGCATAGATACTATCTACGAGATCATCACATACAACCAAACAGCAAAAACAACAAACATTCAGGCTCCATAAGCAACTGGCCTTTTCCATAAAGACACAGCTGGAAATATCCTCACTTGTATCATTCACACGCTTGAAAAAAAAAAAAAAAACGATAGTGATAATAAATAATAAAAAGCACTGAAAGAGGGATACAAATCACTAAAAAAAAAAAAAAAAAAGCGTAGGGTGGCTCAAAGGACACCTTTACTTGAAACAACTAAAAGATGGCATCGAAAGTGGCAAATACAAATGTATATTCACCAATGCTAAATATTCTAACAGTGAAACATACAACTACCCAATAAATAATGAAACAGAATTACAGGATGCCTGGAAAATCACAGATGACGCAGCATTCAGAAAAATACGCAATGGCTTGCGACAAGAAAGAACCCCACCTCCTAGCAAAGGTAGCATAACAACCACAAGGCAAACAACTAAGTAAACCACACCACATTCACTCTCAACACATTTATATAACAAAACAACAGTAATCCAACACAAACACACTTCATACAACACAATGCCCATAACTGGAAAAATAACAGAACCACTCTCAATAATACGTGTTAGGAAATCAATCCAGACATAATACTACTCAATAACCATGGAATAAAGACACACGAAAACATCAAAACCCAGATGAGCAGTATGACGGATCAGCCATTCTCGTAAAACTCAACCTGAAACACAGAATAAAAGATGATTACGACACAAATCACCATAGAAACAAGCGCCTGTCCAAGAAATATAGCCAACACTTACCTCCCACCTCGCGGACCCTACTTAATCATCACCGACTTCCACACAATAGTCTCCCAGGCAATTCCAACTTATGTCATCGATGATATGAACTTCTCTGCCCTAGACAAGAGACAGGGCAACAATAGTGGAAAAAAAAAAAAACATTAATAATGCTTATGAATAACAATAAAAAGACATATTGGCACACACTTCCTTACATTCTTTGGACACAACACCTCATGCATCCCTGACACAATACTCTCAAATAATAAAACATATCATAACCTACAAATCCAGCCTGGTCCCACAACTCCGTCTGACCACATACCTATAATTATAAAAGTTACATCTCAACCAATAAGAAAACCCACACCTCCTGTAAACATATTAAGTAAAACAAAATGAGAAGAATTTCGCAAAGAAAGAACAAAAACTAACATCAACACAAACCCATATATAACCCAATAAATACTAGAAAATTCATTAAAAGAATGGGTTGCTGCAATGACCTGTTCAGTGAAGACACAAATCACTGGGAAAAAAAAAAAAGCCTATATATAACCACAAAATTAAAGAACTACAATGGTGGAGCAAGCAATTATTACTAAACAGCTTAAGAACTGGATGAAGCTACTCTACAAATATAACCTACAAGACCATAAAGCAAGTTATAATAGCAATAAATAAATAAATAGATAAATTAATTAATTAATTAATCAATTAAATAAAAAAATAAAAGGTTTTTGAGGCATTGAACAATACTAAGTTTGCTCTGCCCCAATCAGAAATTTTAGAGAGATCAGAAGTCTGGTATTCTGTGGCTTCCTTGCATGAACTGTTTACTTCAGTATTTCAACATGAGCATTCCTCCCCATAACATGAAAATAGAGGAGTACGTGCATATTTGAACACATACATGAAATGTTATCAAATGGAAGATCACTTCACCAGTCAGTGCCAGAAAAAAAAAAAGAAAAAAAAGAAATAATTAAGTACATAAGTAAATAAAATAAAAAGTAAAAAAAAATTTAATAAATAAATAAATAAATAAAAAAAATCAGATTGTGCAGAATGAGAAGCTCAAAATAAAGATAGAGACCAAGAAACTAACCAAATAACAACAAACACCAATACCACTCCCATAGCAAACCACTATGAATGTAAATATACCGAAGGACGTAGCAGCCACCATACTTACATGCATGTTACATGCACATCTCACCAATATAAAATATCCTGGCTCCTACAACACAGAACTTAGCCAATTCTTAAAACTTAACAACCTACTGGCGGTGAAGCTTTCGGAAAACCCTCCTTCAATGAAAATTTTAAGTGTGGTTAATCCACAAAATGCAGTCAACCTAGAATAAGAGATAGAAGACATAGCGAAGCAATAACAGACACAACGGGAAGAGGGAGAAGCTACAACCCTATGAAAGCAAAAGACATAGGACTAACAATATACACATCCAACTCCACAGGATGGCCAAAATAAACCCTCACGAAAACGAAACTAATTAAGAATATAAGGGAAGAAAAATACCTCTTAATCCACACGGACTTAGCACTAACAAAGAAGGACATTTTGCAAGCAATATACGACAATGAAATAGAACTGGAAGACTGCTTCAAAAAGTTTCAAGACACTCAATTCAGAAAAAAAAATAAAGAACAGGTTGAGCAGGGATAGATCCCCACCAACTAGACAGGAAAAACGTATATAACAATATAACAATGGATACAATTTATATAATACAACATAACGTAACCAACTGGATGTCCAATAAAGTCGATTTCAGCAATATAGCAATAGCAATGGATATAGATCCTAACATAATCAACAGCCACATACTAAAAGCAGACGAAACAGAAAATTAAGTGATACATTACATGACGGAAGTGCAGTACTATTAAAGAGAAGTACACTACACAAACTAAACGATGATTTCATCCATGAAGTGCTGTGTCACTATTGAAACCATCACAGGACCAATAATCATAGTAACAACCTACCTGCCGCCTTGATGTCCATAGCTTTCCATACCAGACTTCCATAAGCTAGCTTCCAACACAACACCAGTCTACATATTAGGCGACCTAAATGACAAATACAGTACTCTAGGGGGCAAGTACAATGACACTGTAGGACGAGGCATCAAACTATTAATAGACAATGATAAACAGAAACACCAAACAAATTTCCCCACATACATTACCTCAACAAAACACACTACACCGGACATCGTTATGTCCAATCACCAAACGTTCCTCAATCACTTTTTGGAGCCGGGTCCCGCCACTTCCGACCATCTTTCTATAATTTCCACCCTAACAACACAAGCCATTGAGATTTGCACAATACCACGAAACAATATAAAAAATGACTACTGGGAAAACATCAACACTGACATCAATAATAAGATCGAGGATGCCAGACCAACAGACATAGCTACAAAGCATGATATAGACACTTCCCTAAGCAACTGATATAACACAATTACACAAGCAATAGACACCCATACTCCCAAAATCAAGTAAATTACCAAGCACAAACGCATATTAAACTCCACCATTAAAAGTATCCGCACATTCCAAAATAATATTATCAATGAAGCCCAAGCCAGAGGATGGACCCAAGGGAAATACATAGCATTTAAAATACTAAAACAAACAGTAACGAAAGTATACAACAATAAAAAAAAAAAATAAATAAATAAATGATAGAAAAATCAATAACATAACTAGGAAGTACAACTCACCAAGGAACATTTGAAAAAAATCATAAACATCTTAAAGGGCGAAGCAATAACTACTTTATCATATATCATTCACCAAAAAAAATAAAATAAATAAAAAAAATAAATAAATAAAATAAGATACGCAGACAACGAAAAAGAAGGAATATTCAGAGCCATATAGAACAAAATATTCAGCATCAGCCCAGAAGAAAATGTGGACACAAGGTTCACGCATTTTCGCAAGATGATTAAGTTGCCAGACTCATCAACAAGCATTCAGGACGGGAAGAGGAACATAAACAGCATTAGCAGTCGCAAAAGAAATCATAGCTCTCGCACTAAATAAAAACCTTCAATACATTATATTACTCAGAGACGTAAGCAAAACATTTGATAAGGTTTGTCACTACGATTTGAAATGCAAATTAATAGTATGGTCTTTATGTCAATATGGTATGAATATTCTATTCCTTTTTAGATAACAGAACTGCCAGCATCAATCTAAACACACTCAGAGGAATTCCATTCATAACAAAATTTCACTTTTGTCTTTTCCTTGGCCCTAGACCATAATTTTCCAGTTATTTCCATCTAAACAAAATAGAAAAAAAAAGTTATTTTGTTCCTAAAACTGCTTTTGTGGTTAGAACAATTAATTTATATTTTTGCCTTATTCCATTATAGTATGGGTTACTATTGATTTTCATGTCAGGTGAAGAAAGGCCTTTGCAAACTCTCAATTGCTGATCTAATTGCTTTTGAAGTGTTGCAAATAAGTTAAAACAATGAAAAAAATAATGTAAAGTGATCCATTTTTTTGTTTTTTTAGTATTAATAAGATATTTTTTATATAAGATATATACATATATATATATATATATATATATATATATATATATATATATATATATATATATATATATATATATATATATATATATATATATATATATATATATATATATATATATATATATATATATATATATATCAGTTCACCTATTAAACACTTACGTAATCAGAAAAATAAATAAATAGAAAATACTAGACTTTCATACTACCATCTTGATAAATCCATCAACGAGCGCGTTGGCTGTGAGGCGAATGATAAGGAGGGACATATGGCGGCTGAAATGCAAAATAAAGGACAACGTAGCACGCATTAGTCGCTTCATAAAAACGTAACTACCTGTCTCATCCTCATCCATATATTTGTTTAATCTTCTTTTGAGGGCTCTCTAATAATTCGGCACTAAGAAACTGGTTATTGAGTTTATTATATTTAACACGTAACCAATTCCTTCTTTTGTAAATATTTTTATTATTATTTATTATTTTTCTGATTACGTAAGTGTTTAATAGGTGAACTGATATATATATATATATATATATATATATATATATATATATATATATATATATATATATATATATATATATATATATATATATATATATATATATATATATATATATATATATATATATATATATATATATATATATATATATATATATATATATAGCTTAGTGATAAAAAATAGATAAATAATTATATATATATATATATATATATATATATATATATATATATATATATATATATATATATATATATATATATATATATATATATATATATATATATATATATATATATATATACGAGTATATATATAGGAGGGACATATGGCGGCTGAAATGCAAAATAAAGGACAACGTAGCACGCATTAGTCGCTTTATAAAAACGTAACTACCTGTCTCATCCTCATCCATTTATTTGTTTAATCTTCTTTTGAGGGCTCTCTAATAATTCGGCACTAAGAAACTGGTTATTGAGTTTATTATATTTAACACGTAACCAATTCCTTCTTTTGTAAATATAATTTTAACAAGCTTGGATGCATCATCTCTTGCCCTATCCTTGTTATTGACCCTCAGAATTTTGTTATATAACATCGTTGTTATATACTATATCTCACTTAAACACATGTACTATATCTTCTTTTAATTAACCAGCGCCTTTCCAAGAAAAATTAATATGGAAACTTAAATTTCCTTTCACAAGGAATAACACTCATCGCTTGTATTTTTTTTTAAGTCATTTATTTGTAATGATTCTAGCGAACATATAGTCTTCCTGAAATATCAGGATAAAAATTGCATAACCTAATGTAGATGAGGTCTTACCACCGGCATGTGTGTGTGTGTGTGTGTGTGTGTGTGTGTGTGTGTGGGTGGGTGGTCGGGGGGGGTGCCTCGATGACTAATAAGTCAGTAACATAACTTGGAGAATGAAGCTATTGGTTTAAGTTGTTCGTTAGTGTTTAATGCTTGTGTCGTAATATTAACTTTACATTATTTAATATGGAACATAATCTAGCTTTAAATTTCCAGTCAGTCACAATCATACCACCAACAAACTGCATTTTCTTTCTTTCTTTTCTTTATTACTTGTTATTGTTATATTTTCATACACACCGATCATCATACGCGCAGGCGAAGTGTGGGGTGAGTTAACGGCAAATGGAACCTGGAACGGCATGGTGGGTATGTTGGGTCGCGGCGAGGGTGATGTCGGGCTAGCAAACCTCTTTATCACGGCCTTGAAGGGAAGAGAAGAGTTCCAAGGATATACTGCACCTTATGGTCAAGCGGTAAGACATAAAATGAAGAAGCTCCTCAATGTTAGTGAGCCTGTTTTTTTTTTTTTTTTTTTTTATTTATTTATTGATTTGTTTAATTATTTTATTTATTTGTTCATTTATTGATTTTTCTTTGTTACTACACAATGTTCGGCACAGCTAACTGCTAAACCATGAACTCACTGAACAATTTCAATGAAGTTCAGTGTTCTGTGTCGCCTTCCTCTGTATATATATATATATATATATATATATATATATATATATATATATATATATATATATATATATATATATATATATATATATATATATATATATATATATATATATATATATATATATATATATATATATATATATATATATATATATAATTATTTATCTATTTTTTATCACTAAGCTAACTACTGAACAAGCTTTCATCGTTGCTTCAGTATATTACTCACAACAACTATTGAAGTACTTTACTCTTATTTTTATGCACTTTGCAAATGCTCCCATTATTTTCCAACTTTCTTAACCAGCCTTTCATAATTCAGTTCATTCTCTCAAACTGATGTCTCAGTTGGGTTCTTTCTATCATGATCCTATTTCGGTAACCTGTTCTATTTCGCCAGTGCAACACATGATCCCATTAAAATAGAGGTGCTTCTGGCATTATGTCTCTTCCAATTGGGAAGGCTTTCGATGTTACTATGGGGTGCTAGAGAGCCACCTTTGTGTAGATGACATAACAGAGTTAATTGCCTCTTAGCTTAGAGGCATACGCATTGTCTAATCCCAGAGTTCATAAACCTTGGCTCCAACTCGAGCTGTGTAGAACAGAAAGACGGCCCAGAAGAATTACTTAAGCCTCCATCTCTTGAAACTCATGCCAGATATGTCCTGTTGAGATTTATTTCATCAATAAGAAATATAAAAATCTTACTAGATCCTGAAAATACCTTCAAAAATTTATCTTTATCTTTTCATCTTCTGTTTCACTCAGCTTGCACCACTGCCATTTTCTGTATTTTTTTTAGGCTGAACTCCTCCCTTTTGCTAATAACGCAAAACATAATTATAATTATTCTTCCGTTTCTTTTACACCTCATATTGGCAACGTTGTATCTTTTACTGAAATTCTTTGTAATAATGTCAAACTCTGGCGATTCTGTCAATTATAATCATTTATATATATAGTAGAAATTTGACTGTAGGCAATCTGTGTGTAAGATAGAAAACTTCTCCGTCACGTTGAGTTTACATGAAAAAAAAAAATAATAATAAATAAATAAAATAAATAAATCTAATAATCCTGCCTCAAAAGAAACATCCTTACATTTATCTACTTACAACCTTTTCTGATTCGCCATTTAAAACGGATCAAATAGGACACGAAGAAAAAGACGAGACGCAATAAAAGGGCAGCAATATATACAATTATCTTATTAAAAAGATTTGTAAAAAAAATACATGACATGGGGTAAATAGCTGACTTACCTGATAACTGTATAATAATTCAGTGAAATTTCATTTTGTAAAATGAGAGAGAGAGAGAGAGAGAGAGAGAGAGAGAGAGAGAGAGAGAGAGAGAGAGAGAGAGAGAGAGAGAGAGAATGCAAAGAATGTGTATTGTAAGCGTGTGTGCGCGAGGGGAAGAGGAATGACGATTATTTTTATTTGTGTATTTATTTTTATTTTATTTATTTATTTATTTATTTATTTAGTTTATGAAAGTAAAGAAGGTAAATGGAGAAATACATCAAGTCGAGGTGTTCAATGATGCAGGAAAGGTTGAAAATCCCTGTATTAGATCTTTAGAAGCTTTTGCTATATCGTTACTGGACTGTCCTTTACATAACCAATACGTTTAAGAAATTAGTGAATAAATAGATGCTTAAGAATGTTCTCAATAAAGACAGGCTCAGAACCTTGATTAAAACAGGAAATCAATATTAAATTTGACTGGTACGTTAAAGGACTGGAACGATTACCATTTCTTGGGACAGGTTCAAAGTAGTTAATTTTAAAGTAAAAGGGAGAGGTGTATGCTAACTGCTTGAAACAAAAAAGTTCCACTACGCCGGATGTAAAGGATAAAAGCACACCTCGGGAGATTAAGATAAAAAAAAAAAACTCCATCGGGACCATAAGACAGAAGACCAAAACCAGACAGGCATAAATAGCACCATCATGAAATAGCACCATCATGAAATCATTTCAACCTCAGAGAGAGAGAGAGAGAGAGAGAGAGAGAGAGAGAGAGAGAGAGAGAGAGAGAGAGAGAGAGAGAGAGAGAGAGAGAGAGAGAGAGAGAGGTATTTTGGGATAGGTGCTAAGTCACTCTTAAGTTTTTAATGTTATATGTGGTCTATAGAAAATTGGATATTTGTCACGAAAGGAACAGGAATTGCAAGATTCAGAACACCACCTTCTTAAGTATTCAGAAAGGCGTCATGCCAAAAACATCACACATGTAATGGATCCAAAGACAGGATTGGACCAATAAGACAAAATACAGTAATAGCGGTTGTTATTAGCTTAATTAAATTTTGTTTATTAATTTTAAACTTTTTTGGTTCTCTGTTTCAGATTATTTTTTTATGTGAGAAGAAAAATGATAAATAATTAAATGAGTAAAGGAAGCTAGAAAAAGGCCTACACGTGGCAATCCCAGCTTGAAACACATGTACCTGTTTTGAGTTATCCTCATTCACAAATTTGTCTGATATATATATATATATATATATATATATATATATATATATATATATATATATATATATATATATATATATATATATATATATATATATATATATATATATATATATATGTATATATATATATATATATATATATTTTTTTTATTTATTTATTTTTTCTAATGACAACACTAGCAATTTCATTATTAAGTCTATTATGTTCATCTACCACTCTTTTTTTCATAACTAATCATTTCTCATCTCCTTTCTTAAATAACGCTTTATTAAGCTTGAGCCCATTATTTCTTGTCCTACCTTGATCACTAAACCTTAGGAGTTTGCTTATATTTATAAACCCTTGCTGCATCCCTTATATCATTTAATGTATTCCAGGTCCCAACACTTCTGCTCATCTTGCAATTAGACTTCCAAGGTGTACGTCATAGATCTATACCCCCTTGCAGAGATGTAGAAAAGTATTTCTGAACATGATATAGTCATCCTAAAATACATTATGGAGACGATATTTGATTGCAGGAAAAGGTATTTTAGATTAATTAGAGTGTCAATCATTGTTAAGGAGGATGGAGCTGGGTCAGCATGAACGCTTAATGACTGAGTTGAAATTCGAAAATGTTGCACGTGTGATTTTTTATTTTTTCGAAAGACAATGAAGACACGATAATGGCAACTGAATAGAGAAAAACAGAACCGGAAACGTAACGTAAAACGTCCACGAGTATAACAAGAATCTCGTGATGGAATGGCAAACCTGCCAATTAGCACGTGGTCTACACAAAACTGCGTGGGTGTGCACACAAACACCTCATTTCACATTTGTGCTCATTTGTGCTCATGCTTATGTTCTTCATTCTTGGGAATTTCTCACCATTTGTCTGGAACCAGTGCTACAATCTTACTGAATACGTTTGTCCTGTGTATTACTCACTTAACTACTACAATTATATTAACCTCTTTAGCTAACTGACTTTCAAAGTGAAACCAATCTACTCTGACATAATATCCTCTTGCTGAACTCGTCATGCATACTGGGAGATCATTATGATCACCATTAACCTTACTGACCTGTAGTGTTCTCTACGCCAAGGACACGGAAGCAAACACAGACCACAGTCTTGGGTTTATTGTTGGTTATTCAGCAATACCCGGGCGAGCGGCCACGGGTGTGCGAGACGAGAGTCGAGGTGAGACTGACTGCTGCCTCGTGGGTTCCCCTAGCTCCCAGCTTGACCTGACCGGTCCCACACCTGGGAAGCTTATCATGTTGGTTTCCACGAGGATTAGCGTAAAGCCTGCTAGTAAAGCAGGCTGGCCAGTCATTGCATTTCCCCCCCTCCCCCACGAAACGAGAAATAAAGAGAGAGACGACCCACGAGGCCGAGCGAGGCGGCGAGGCCGGTCCAGAGCAGGCGACGAGGGCAGTCCGGAGCAGGCGGCGCGGGCGGTTTGGAGCAGGGGGCGCGGGTTGTCCGGAACATGCGGCGAGGGTGCTCCGGAACAGGCGGCGCTGGCTGTCCGAAGCAGCCGGCGAGGGCTGTCCGGGCCAGGCGACGAGGGTGGTCTGGAGCAGGGCGGCGACGGCATGGGCGAGCACCAGCGGGCGGCGTCGGGCGGGACAGGAGGTGGTGCCCGAGCGGGTGGCGTCGGGCGGGGCGGGAGGTGGTGTCTAAGTGAGCGGCGTCGGGCAGGGCGGGAGGTGGTGCCCGAGTGGGCGGATCGGGGGAGGGGGGTGCGTCGGGCGCGCTGCTGGGACGGGCGGCGAGGTGGCGCACCAGCGGGCGGCGTTGGGTGCGGTGGGAGGTGGTGCCCGAGAGGGCGGCGTCGGGGCGAGTAGGGAGGTGGTGCACCAGCGGGCGGTGTCGGGGCGGGACGGGAGGTGGTGCACGAGCGGGCGACGTCGGACGGGGAGGGTCGGGCGCGCTGTGGGGACGGGCGGCGAGGTGGCACACCAGCGGGC
>NC_087166.1:19173765-19193765 GCF_035594125.1 Scylla paramamosain | reverse complement strand
CAAGGGAGGCAACATTGCGGCGGTGAGGAAGAGGCTGAAGACAGTCAGTTAGAAGAGAATAGCAGGTAGGAAAAAAAATAAATAAATTGATTCCACCCTGTCTAAAATAGCGGTATGAGTAGAACTCCCACCCTCCCACGTGAGAAACATACTCCATACATGGGCGGATAAAGTCCCTGTACACAGTTAACAGCGGGGGACAGGGAATGAAAAAAAAAAAAAAATGAAAATTGGCTGAGACGACTCAGGACGCCTCCATAGAAGATGTTTTAGCAAGAGATGATATGTGAACTTTCCAGTTTAGGTTATAAGTAAAGGATAGACCGAGGATGTTAAGTGTAGAAAAATGGTACAGTTGATTGTCATTGAAGAACAGGAGGATAGTTGTCTGGAAAGTTCTAACAACTTGATTAATGGAGGAATTGAGTTTTTTAGGCATTGGACATTACTAAGTTTGCCCTGTCCCAATCAGAAAGTTAGAGATATCAAAAGTCAGGCGTTCTTTGGCTTCCCTACGTAAAGTGTTGACTTCATGGACTTCTACAAAAAGACATGGAAAACTACAGTGCAATATCATCAGTGTAGGAGTGGAAATGACAAGAAGTTTGCTTTAGAAGATTATTGATGAATAATAGGAAGAGGGTGGGTGACAGGACAGAATCCTGAAGAGCACTATTGTTAATAGATTTAGGAGAAGAGTTACTGTCTACCACAATATCAAGAAAACAACAATATCAAGAAAGTGGGTGGCAACGCCACCAGGGACCATGTGGCATTTGTTTTGGGCAGAAACGGGAAGTTGAGGGGTGTAGGATGGGCCGCCATGCACTTGCCACACGGTAGCCCAGGGTGGTCAAGGAAGCGTGGGTGGATCTTACCGCTGCCGCTGTCTCCGTCCGGCCATCTCAGGATGGATGAATACATTCCAATACCCTGCCATTACCCGATGGTCAAGGCTGTCGTGACTACACACGCGGTTCCGTTACCTGCGATCCGCCTACCTAGACGAAGCAGCTGTGATGGCGGGAGTGGCGGCTGTCACCTTCACTGCTGCCGCTCCCGCTGTCTGTCCGCGGTGTGGGCGAGGTCGTGAACGCAGTACATTTGACGGATGGTGACCTTATTATTATTAGAAAGGTTATGCAGAGGCGATGGCATATTTGATTTTTATTAGGGCAAATACAGCTCATTGATTTATTAGGACAGATACATTTCATTCAAAAAATTTGCGAGTTGAAGGCGAAGAGATCATCGTCATCGCTGTCAATGACGGGCGTAGTTTTAATAACTCTAGGAATCAACTTACGAAGGGCAAATATACTTGGCGTGATAATCAAAGACCAAGACTTGAGCCATCTTGGATCCAAATTTCGCAGTCAAGTAGCAGAAATGGCCATTGTTGTTGCATTGCTGAGCATTCCGAAGGATGCAATCCACCCTTCACGTTTTTTTCATTATAGTTAAAAAATTGATAACCCTCAAAATGCCGGTCATGCTCAGTCTTCATATTGCTTTTTAATTCTTCGGCCAATTCGATATTAATGACGACAACCATATACCCAGTATTATCCACCTCCGTGCTTGTTCAAGGTGTGTATGTGGGAGTTTATACATGCATGTTTCATCGATGTTAGCTATGGCCCAAATCTCACTGCTGCAAGGACATGCCACTAGGCCCAAGAACTGTTTTTGATAAAAGCAGTTTATCACACCTACTTCATATTCCTTATTTGGATCAAAATGGATAGGGGGAGTAATTCTGTTTTCAAAGTAATGGGGCTGGTTATGAGGGTGGAGGTCAATGTTGCCCAGACTCGTCAAATACAGATAATGCTCTGCTCCCGCCATAATCAAAATAAATAATAACGACCATCACATTTAAGGAATACATTTATACTTGTTTTGTCACACACACCAAATTTATTTTACAATTTTACATGATATAGTTTATTCAGGCTTACACACTAGAATAGTTTCAACTCCAAAGGGTTGAAGTCGCATCGCCAACGTTTCCACCATAGGCTGCTAATTATTCGTCCACTCATCCTGGCAGCGACCTCTGCAACCCATTCCTTCCGGGACGATAATCTGCTCCACTTCATTGTTCGCCATGACTAGCAGGGCAATCTTTTTCAGGCAATTCTGGAAGTGTTGATGTCGGTTCACGCTTGTATCCATCTTGAGTCCTTCCACGCAAATCCTTCGATGCGGTCAATAATTTCAGGCGGTTAATAATGGTATAGTTGTCTATCAGGCGTTTCTTCAAAATGTTGGCGAATATTTCCAAGATACAATTGACTTCGCGCTTATTCAAACTCTGCAAGACCTGCTTCCGCAATTTAGATGTGAGATAAGAGAAAAACCAAATCCTTGTACTGCAATATCAATGGTTTTTCCTCATCCATATCTTACTAAGTCATCCGCTTCTATCCAGCTGTCAAATTTATCTGGATATCCACGGCAGTAGACGAAATACTTTCATTACCTCGCTCGACCTTCTATCTTAATATATCGACCTGGTAATGCGCCAGAAGAGAGGACATGATTAATTCTTCCTTGCAGAATGCACCAGTCACATCACCACCCGCCAAATCCTTTATGTAATGGATAGGAATTTTATGTGAGTAATCCACACGACTTATCTTAAAAAGGTCCCCGGTATTTTTGAAGATATAACCCTTACTGAATTTCAAATGCGTTCGGGAAGCACGTTGGAAGCGTACAAAGTCTCCCATGTCTAATTTATCTGATTTAAATACATTCGCTTAAATTGCCTACTGACTTGTGGTAAGTCGCGGGGGCGGTGAACCTGGGCTGGTGTTTGGTAATCACCCAAACCGTGTTTATTAGGGTGGGCAAGACGTTAGTAAACATCAGTGTATTGTTCTGCGTGAGATATTTATATATTTTCCCCTTTATGGTTCGGATAATCCTTTTTGCCAAACTCGCCTTTCTTTCGCGCGAGTAATTAGAATACAAGGTAATACCTTTCAAAGTTAGATATTTTTTCACTGCTTGATTATAAAATTCGAATCCCTGATCGGTAAAAAGACTCGACACACCTGTAAAACTTCCCGACTCTAATTTTTTTTTTTTTTTTCAGCGCTTGCAGACTACAGCGATTGGATTTACTTGTCAGCGTTGCCACTTTCAAGTACTTGCTGAAAACGTCGAGGCATAACATGATGTATCGAACGCCGCCATGGTGTTTGTGCAGCTTCTTAAAATCTGCCAAATCACAAGGAAAAATGATGGACGGTTTAGGAGCGAGAATTTTTCCCTCGGAAAACGTTTCCGTGTTGGTTTGTGAAGCGTATGAGTGCGGAAGCTCTGCAGAAATGCCCTCACATCGCGGAGTGTTAGATTCTTAACCCTTTTTTTTCCCTCTCTGTAGAGTGCTTGCACACCTCCTAAACCCGCAGAATTCGTTATATCCCGATAAATTTCGTCCAAAACGGCGTTCATAGTATATATATTTCCTCACAGGGCGGTTCATTCACAATATTCATGTGCAGTTGAATTTCTTCGGGTGTGTTCGGAGATAAATCGCACAACAAATAACCGTTATCTCGTCTAAGCACATTTTTATAAATTTCCACAAGAAATAACCGTTATCTCTTCTAAGCACATTTTTATAAATTTCCACAAAGTGTTTGGCGCGCTCCTTTCCATAAAGTTGCCTGTTCAGACATTCGATTTAATAAATATCTCTGTTTTTCATAAGAGTGTCATGCGAAGCATTCTAAGTTATTGTTCTAGCATGCTTTCTGGGGAAAAAGACATTCTGCGCTACTGACAATTTTCTGTCTCCCTTTGGTAAAGGCCTCTGCTATCGTTTGAGAATTGCCAGCCGTGAGAAAATTAATCATCTAATATCAAGAGTGTGTGCGCTTGCGGATCGGCATATAGATTGTCATCCGTCACGGAATCAACAATTTTTTTCATGCACTTCAACCTTATCTTGAAAATTGGAATTCTGCTGCAGCGAATGCGATGAGACGCCACAAATAATAATTCTGTTAAATCCATGCTGATATTTCTCTATAATTTCATTGCAGAGGTGTGTTTTGCTGGAATCTGTATAACATGCGATAATTATGCGAGCAGGATACCTGAAGAGATTCAGCATCTCTTCACTAAATGTTTTGTCCATGTTAAGTTCAGAGGGGCACTAAAACACACTACGATATGTTTACAATATTTATTGCTTTAACCTTTATTTACATGGCCATGTAGGTAACAGCATAACTAGCCTACCAGCTGTGACCTCATCCCTACCTTCGAATTATGACGTGGATCTCTCCCGACATATGCCTCTTCCTCAACCTCCTCTTCCTTCTCCTTAGCCTAAGTACAAATGTTCTTACATCACTCCCTCCTCTTCCTACTTCTCCTCCTCCTCCTCACCCTTCTCCTTTAAACCTCATGGACAGTACAAATGTTCTTACATTACATGTACAATCCCTCTCCTCCTCCTCCTCCTCCTTAATCCACGTGTACAAATGTTCTTACATTACATGTACAACAACAACGCTAGCAGCTGCAACCTCTCTCTACCCCTTAATCATGATGTTAATAATGTCATGCAAAGTCTTTCCCGATCACGCCACAGCCCACTCATTAATCTATCCTCCCCCTCCTCCTCCTCCTCCTCCTCCTCCTCCTCTTCCTCCTCCTCCTCCTCCTCCTCCTCCTCCTCCCCCCCTCTCTCCTCATCCTCCTCTTCCTCATGCACCTCCACCTCCTCCTCCTCATCCGCCACCACCTCATCATCCATCTCATCCTCCGCATCTCTTTCCTGCTGATCATTGTCGGGGTGATAATACGCCCTTGAGGTATAGCCATCGACATGAAAGCGCTTGTTGTCAAAATGTGACAGCGTACGCTTTCGCATGCAAGTGCTACAAATTTGTCCTTTCACATTCTTGATATTATAGCAATCCACCATCCCACAAGTGACATTATTAAGTGTTTCCCTTTACTGCTGATGCAATATATTTTGCTGATGGTGAGTTGGAATACCTTTACCTCTTCCAACAGCAGCGAATACATTTTTGGCTTTAATATGATCGCCTACTTGATGAGCGTGGCTTCAGCGTGGGATCCGGCTTCAGATTTCAGCAAGCCTAGTTGACTTCTGCTCCCCATTAAAACATGAGTGATCTGAAGCAAAGTTACTAATTAGTGTTGAGAAAATTTACAATGGCTCCATGTTTCAGTTCATCATTTAAGTTTGTAAGTATGTGTAGACTGAATATGAAACTGTCCGTATCTTCATAAGTTAATTTAGACCTCTCCCCATAATTAGCTTTGATGATACGATACCAAAAGTTGTACATGTACTTCTTTGCCACTTCTAAAATATGGTAACCCAAGTAAATTGGCTGCCTGATTTTAATCGTATTCTTACTGTTGACGCATATGACTCGGTCCTCGCCTAATTGGTGTACCCTTTTAAAGGATGGATTTCTTACATACTTCAGGAGTGACTTTCTTTTTGTCACTAATTTCTGTTGGAGACCATACTTCACTTCAGATATCATGAATCTGCCATAGACTGCGTTTGACATCAGTTTGCAAATGCGAATCTTAATGGCGCACATTTCATTTTTACGCTGAGTAACGTTCCTTTCTATGAAAGGTTTCAGGTATGAAGCCTGTCTGAAGCTATAATAAGCATGGACACATTGTATTTCCAATCCAAGTGAGAGTAAAAGTTGCAGCAATTCTAGACTGATCAGATGATCTTTCAGTCCCTTATGACTGGTCACGAGTTTACAATTTTTCTTTCCCAGCTCACGACCCTCAGTTTCTAATAGTCTTTTACTATATGGTGAGATATCATCTTCTGTAAGAGTCATATGTGCGAGGCACAGAGGGAACTCGTCCATGATCTGGGCCACGTCATGAGAAACGTCGCAGGTGTCCAAGTGCAGCCAGTAACCGACGTCCCCATCTGTTGCGTGATTCTGGACGCCAACTTCGAAAAAATCATCCATCTCTGACTGAGAAAGTTTTTTGATGTTACCCATAGGCAGGGGGAAACACATAACGGTTGCATAAAATTAATTATAGTCCAGATAGAACACATAAGTGCCGGGACCACCGTCGGGTTCGTGGTTTGACTGCAGATGAGGTTTGACGCAAGTTACAAAGCCTCCTCGTACATTTTTTTTTTGATCAGGTGATACATGTTACGATCGTAAAGTGGGTCAAGTTGAAGGCCTGTCGACTTAAAAAAAACGTCATAAGCATAAGAAGACAGTTACATGTAATGTGCCACGTCCAGCCCATAAAACTCATGGAATTATGATCTATATTTGAGATATGTGTCAACTAATAACCCCACATCAAAGTCACATTACAGTCTTATGTAATCGTGTAAAGTGCGACAGGATGCCATAGTCCACATGCTTTGAGCGTGTTCATATTCTCCAGGTGACAAAGCCTTCTCCTTGAGCGTGTCATAAAATGCTTCGCGAGGCGACAATTCCCGATCTTCTAAGCAGCCAATGTCGGTGATGTACTCATAACAAAGAAACTGTTTTTGAATGCAAATTACACGTCTTACCCATCGGGGAGGTAATTTATCATCTCCTAGGTGTAACGCGTGTCATAGCCCACCTGCACGTGACTCTGAGCGAGATACCCGTGGCCGGCGTTCATAATGGAAAGCGTGTCTTGAAACTGCAATTCCTTAATCCTTACTTTCAATAAATGCGATTGTGACTTGGCAAGGATGTCACATGCGACTGTAGTAACAGAAGGTCTTTTATGATTAAGGAGACGCCAAAGCTCATATTATTTTTTTTATTTATTTATTTATTTTTTTTTTTATGTAGGAAGGACACTTTCCAAGAGCAGCAAAAATCCAATAAAAAAATATGCCCACTGAAATGCCAGTCCCATAAAAGGGTCAAAACAGTGGTAAAAATTTCATGAATAATTGTCTTGAAACCTCCCTCTTGAAGGAATTCAAGTCATAGGAAGGTGGAAATACAGAAGCAGGCAGGGAGCTCCAGAGTTTACCAGAGAGAGGGATGAATGACTGAGAATACTGGTTAACTCTTGTGTTAGAGAGGTGGACAGATTAGGGGTGAGAGAAAGAAGAAAGTCTTGTGCAGCGAGGCTGCGGGATGAGGGGAGGCATGCATTTAGCAAGATCAAAAGAGCAATTAGCATGAAAATAGCGGTAGAAGACAATTAGATATGCAGCATTGCGGCAGTGAGAGAGAGGCTTAAGACAGTCAGTTAGAGGAGAGGAGTTAATGAGACGAAAAGCTTTTGATTCCACCATGTCTAGAAGAGCAGTATGAGTGGAACCCCCCCAGACATGTGAAGCATACTCCATACATGGATGGATAAGGCCCTTGTACAGAGTTAGCAGCTGGGGGGGGTGAGAAAAACTAGCGGAGACGTCTGACAACGCCTAACTTCATAGAATCTGTTTTAGCTAGAGATGAGATGTGAAGTTTCCAGTTCAGATTATAAGTAAAGGACAGACCGAGGATGTTCAGTGTAGAAGAGGGGGACAGAGAAATGAGATATTTCCTCATGTCACGACACTGGAGGTTGCTTCGTGCTCTCAATGCCCCCTTGTAATTATTTTGTGGTAATGAGTGGTCGTGATGTTTTCTGAGGGGGGTTTTACACATTAAAGGGTTGACAGCAGAGCTCACAGTGGCGCTGACGTTTGAACTGGACTTCATCCTCCGCCGTCATGCTAATTGAATAGCTAACTACACTTTCCTTGATGATTCGCCAAGCTTCGGATGGGCTATCAATGAAATTATTCACGGGATCTTCGCCGAAATAACTTCTCTTTTCCACGAAATCTCCATACCTGTTGATGATGAGATATGAGTAGACAATTGGTTCATGTTCAGCTATCACACTTCTATTCTCCTTAGGTTTTATCATAGTTTCATAATCAAAAAATGCTAAATAAGCAGGCTGATAGGTGTAGGCAACATTTTCTAATTTTACTTTTTCAGTATCACCTGAAAAGAGGAGAGTTTGAGTAAAGTCACAATGACACTCGTGATCGCTCAAATTGACAGGCTTAGGAAATGAGCTGAAACATAACTGATGCAAAACTGATGTCCCTCTGGGGTGGGAGGGTTTCTCGTCAATTTCCGGTGCAGCTTCTCCACGTCTTTAATGAGAGCCATGTGTCGGCCGCTTAGGAGTGGGATGACAGTTTTATACTTGCGCGAGCCTTTTCTTGATGATGTTAAATAATACATCTCACCGCTTTTGGTCAGTGTATAAACATTCAGAGACAGGTGATTTAACCTTTCCAACTGACTCAAGTTCTCCCAAGTCACAGGACTCTCTACTTTTCTGCTTGTGACGTATTTCTCTCTGCCATGCCGTCTCTGTAGTATTTTTGGAATTCTTTTCCAAGTTACACCTCGGGCGTGAAGTCTTAATGCTGCCAAACACTGAATAACACAGGATGAATGTCTGCCATCAGGAGTTAAAATTTCATTCCCACCTCACACATCTCTAGGATATGCAATATAATCTCCTATGCAACTACATGCGGCATGCAAACAATAGTTGATGAAAAAATTGTCTACTGTTGAAATGATAAAACCAGATCCTTCAGTCTCGCCGGTAAGGCTTTCCAACCGACTGTTCAACTGATGGATCTATAAATCAAGAAGGTCCAGCACATCTTGATAGGTGATGAGACGTGCTCTAGAAGCAATATGAATGACTCGATGTTCATCCTTATCTAAGGTAGAGAATTTAACTAGTAAGAGAGAAATGTGTGAAAATATTTTCAGAGTGGGAGGGAATGGCGAACCATGTGACGTGAAATCTAATTTCCCATATAAAGAACTCCCTGTATTCGGTAAGTAGACCGAGTGGATCCCTATTTACTTCTTCAGGTATGTCATATTGATGTCTGGTGAAGGGGAATCACACTGGTCTTCCGCACATGAGGGGCAGGGTGATTTAGTGTACTATCTCACACACTTGACATAAAAGCTGTGCCGCTGTTGTCCCACAGTGAACACCCATTTTTCTTTTTTTTTTTTTTTCTATAACACCTGCCTGTTTCATTGTCTCCACCCTTCTCCTTTACTGAATAGGTTTACCTCTTTGATTGGTAATTTTGATGGCCACACTCTGTATAGTTGATATGAAAAGTGGTTTATACGTAATTGAATTTGAACCTTTACTGGTGCCATCTCCAGGAAGTGGTATGACGTCTAATATATTAACTAGTTGGGTACCAAATCGCGTGGGAGAAATGATGTCGGTATAAACGTACATATAATCCGTCCCCACGTCAGCTATTGAGCGAATAATTTTATGGGTACTTATGTTACTGTAAATACGATCGTCATTAGGAGGTACGATCGCATTGTTAACTACGACTTTCTCCAAGTCGCGGACGTAATAGATAATTTCCGAGTATGGGAAATAGATCTTAAAGGATTCCTTCAAAATTGTTTGAAGTTCCCTCACTATCTGCCCACTGATCGCCTTACTTATGTCTGGTATGTTCTTATCGGTAAAATTAGAGATGATATTCCTTTCCGATAGATATGTATACATGTTATATTTATAGTCATCAAACTCGAACTGTTTTATCTGGCCATAAAACGATACATTGGAATCTGGATCCCCTTCTGTAATGCAGTAGAAATATTTAAGGAGTAAGATATCACACAGGCCGACTTCATAATACATGCCAGTGTCTAAATGAATGGGTAAGATTTTGTTTTTCAAATTCTGTTGTTGTGTTTTTGGGAAATGACCTGCCAACTGTAAGAGAAGATAGGTATACATATATATCGTCACTATTTCTGAACGACACGTTTTTTTTTATTCCCTGTCAATTAACAGAATGACTTTAAACTTCATCTTTTCATGTCATATATATGTTGACAGGCTGGAGGTTATAACGGTACAGCCTGGCAGACCTTGACCATCGAGTGGTGGGAGACATTGGAATGTATTGAGTCAAAGGGAACAGGTGGTGGCAAGACCCAACCACCCAGGCCTCCCAGGACCAGGATTGCCTGGCAATCCTGAAAGGCCAGGATGGCCTCCGAGGATTTCTTGATTGGGACCCTGGTGGCATGCCATCAGCGACCTCCTCGCCTGATGCGTTCAGTCCCTGCCACCTTACTATTTAATTACTTCCCACCCACCATTATTGATTCATTTAGTCATTTCATAGTTGCCAAAGGATAAGGATGTATGCCACCGCTGCCACCCGCCGCGCGTGTTATGGGGACTCTGGTGGCAAGCCATTTCTTGATGGGGACCCAGGTGGCATGCCTTCAGCGACCGCCACCGCCGCCACCCACTGCGTGTTTGATGGGGACCCTTGTGGCAAGCCATTCCTTGATGGGGACCCTGTTGGCATGCAGTCAGCGACCACCTCGCCTGATACATTCAGACCCACCCTCTTACCATTCAATTACTTCCCATCCACTATTATTGATTCATTTGATCATTTTGTGGTCACCAAACGATAAGGACACACTCCCCCACCTCTCCCTGCCACCGCCGCCACCCACCACGCGTATGACGGGGGACCCTGGTGGCACACCATTTCTTGATGGGGACCCTGGTGGCATTTTGTCAGCGACCACCTCACCTGATGCGCTCAGGCTCTGTCCCCTTACCATTCAATTACTTCCCATCCACCATTATTGATTCAATTAGTCATTTCATGGTAACCAAAGGATAAGGACGCACGCCCCCGCATCTCCTCGTCACCGCCGCCATCACTGTCGCTCCCCCGTAACATGGACCCTGGTGACATCGCTGTGAAAGATCCACTTCCCCCCTGGCATTAATTTACCGCCAGGGTTCCCCATCAAGAAACGGCATGCCACTGAGGTTCCCATGGCTAAATTGCCACCAGGGTCTCCATCCTGATATGGCATGCCACTGAGGTCCCCATGGCTAAATTGTCACCAGGGTCCCCATCCTGAAATGGAATGCCACTGAAGTCCTCATAACTAAATTGACACCAGGATCCCCATCCTGAAATGATATGTCGCTGAGGTCCCCATGGCTAAATTACTACCTGGGTCTCCATCCTGAAATGGCATGCCATTGAGGTCCCTGGGAAAATGGCACTAGGGTCCCACATCCCTAATTGGCGTGCCACTGGGGCCCCCTTGAAATGGGGACCCCAATGGCATGCCATTCAAGGATTGGGAACCCTAGTGGCATTTCTCCTACTACTAGGATTGTATGCCTCCATGCCTGACACTATCACCTCTCTTGTGCGCTAAACACACATAGGCGGGTCTCTGACACGGACGAGTAGTCATTCCAAGAAAATCAGCTAAATACCTCCTTAGGTCCCTCAACGTTTAGGTACGCTTAGGTACCTCCACTTAGGGAGACGCTGAGGAGGGATTGGAGCGATAGGACAAGATACAGATATGGGACTGTGATTGGAGGAACCCAACGAGGAAGATAGGGTGAAAGGATGAGCAGAAGGATTAGAGGCTAGAAAAAAGGTCAAGAATATTGGGCTTATCACCAAGATGGTCAGGAATACGAGTAGGATGTTACACCGGTTGCTCTAGGTCGTGGAGGATAGCAAAGTTAAAGGCTAGTTCGCCAGGATGGTCAGTGAATGGAGAGAAAAGCCAAAGCTGGTGGTGAACATTGAAGTCTCCAAGAATGGAGATCTCTGCAAAAGGGAAAAGAGTCAGAATGTGCTCCACTTTGGAAGTTAAGTAGTCAAAAAATTTCTTATAGTCAGAGGAGTTAAGTGATAGGTATACATCACAAATTGATTTAGTTTGAGAGTTACTCTGTAGTCATAACAAGATGGTGGAAAACTCGGAAGACTGAAGAGTGTGGGCACGAGAGAAGTTTAAGTAGTTGCGCATATAGACGTAACATCCAGCTTTGGATTGAAAATGAGGATTGAGAAAGTAGGATGGAACAGAAAAGTTGCCTCGGACATCTATGTTTCAGTGAGGTTGAGTTTTAATAGAGGAGAGGTGGTCTTCCACATATTGAAAATTAGATCCATGACGGCGAATGTTGCAGATGTTAATGAAGAAAAAGTTGAGTGGGGTGTCATGGCACTCAGAGTCGATACCAGAGGAGGAGTCCGACCTTGGGACATTTTCTGGTCCTTTCCCCAGATGGGGACTCCGAGGCTGGTATAGGAGTCATTATAATTTTTGAATTTTTGAGTGAAGAGTGTATGTGTGTAATTACGTGCATGTAGTTTTGTGTGAAGAGAGAGAGTCATTTTTAGAGGGTAGGCTTTGGCTGTACCCCCTCCCCCACTTGTATTGTGAGACACAAAGGGAAACGTTCAGTGAGGTCACAGTTAGGTTAATGATACGTAATCCCACTAATTAATTAATATACCATTAAAAACAACAAAGGTCTTAACGCTGATTCATGTGGCATCCTACTAATTATTTGATTCCACTCAGATTTATGAAAACTCTCTGTCGTCTGTCACCTAACCACGACCTTACCTAACTTTTCGTCTATCCCGCGCACCCTAATCTTTTTCAAGAGCTTTTGATGGGGTACCTTATCGAATGCCTTAGTAAAGTCCATATATAGCATGTTATAACTATTCTTATTATATGCCGCCTCATAATACTATAAAAAAAAAAGTTCGTAAGGGAAGATTTATCCTTCGTAAAGCCATGCTGTGACTGATTTATAAAATTCTGCTTGTCTAAATGCTACAAAACGTTCCTCGCGATTACTGGCTGCACTATTTTACCTACAACTGAAGTTAAGCTAACAGGTCTATAAATAGACTTAAACGTTTTATCTCCTTTCCTAAAGATGTTTACTACATTCGCCTGCCTCCACATTGCTTGAATCCAGCGATTTTATAAAGACAGTAACTAGCAGTTCACTATTAAGTAATCTGGGATATATTTTGTCTCGTCCTGGTGAATTTTTTCTTTTTTTTCTTTTTTTGGGCCTATCTATCTCCTGATCCACTATATCCTTAATTATAAAAAAAATCTGTCAGCTTCTCTTCTGCTCCGCAAATTTATTCACTATTCCCTGCAGGTTTTTTTTTTTTCCTCGGTGAAAGTAAAAGAAAAAAATAATTACTCATTTAGAATTTTACTAATCTCTTCCCCAGAACTAATTCTCCATCAGATGTCTAGAATGGACCTATAGCTTATCTATTATTTGCCCTATATGACTGATAGGATCCTTGGGGTGTACATTTAATTCATAATTGTTTTTATGTTTCTTCGATAACTTCCTGACCTTTCTAACCAATTTATTATATTGAGGCTCTTGCCCATTTTAAATCTCTTGTATATATATATATATATATATATATATATATATATATATATATATATATATATATATATATATATATATATATATATATATATATATATATATATATATATATATATATATATATATATATATATATATATATATATATATATATATATATATATATATATATATTCTTTTTTTGTTTTTATCAGTACTATGTAGTGTTTTAACCTACCAGTCATCCACATAAGGTCTTTCTTCTATGATCTTATCGTTCTTAAAGGAATATCTACTCTCTGGCTTGTATGAGGTCTATCAACGAAATACTTATACAAATCCTCATCGTTTACTTTCCTATACAAATCCTCAACGTTTACTTCCCCAATCTCCCCATTTCGGTCCCCTCTATTTTCTCCATTCCATCTTACACCCACCTCGACCTCACCTTGCCCATCTCAGCATGACCTGACCCACCAACACCGTACTTACAACTCAACATATCTCCCCCTCTCTCACCCACTTTAATGTATATTAATTTCACAATGGTTAGTGTTACTTAGCCGTCCTCCAACCTCCACTAGTGTGACTGCTTGTTCCCTGTTGGTCAGAATTAATCCTATAATATTAATCCCTTGTGGGTTCTAAGATTACCTGCTTTAAAAATTTTCCTGAATTACATTAAGAAATTCCTCTACTTCAGTTACCCACCATCAGGCTTTAGTCAGTATTCCTAAAATGATCCTTCCTTAATTGTTTTGCCATATATTTTTATATTACTGTTAATACGACATTGTAATGTGTCCCTAACATTAAGCATGACTCCTCTCTTAATCTCCATGTCTTTATAGAATAGTGTATAACCATCTATTTAAAGCTCTGCATGAAATACTTTTCCTGACATCTAATCCAGTTATTGTTAAAGCAATGATATCAAAGTTTACTACAGATGGCATTCTTTAAGCAGTCACAGCCATCACAGCCTAGGCTCTACAGATAAATGACTTCCTTCATACAAAACTACATGCACCTAATTACACGTTCACCTTTTAAAAGAAGATTTATATTAAATATGGTGACTCCTACACCAGCCTCAGAGTCCCTGTCTGAGGAGGGGACCACATATGGCTCCAGGTCAGACTGCTCTTCTGATATCGACCGTAAGTGTTTTGAAAACCCCCCAACTTTTTCTTCATTATCTTCTGCAACATTCGCGGCCTTTTCTTCTGCAACATTCGCGGCCGGCTAATTTTCAATCTGTAGAACACCACATCTCCCCTAAACCTCATTTTCTTTTCCATACCGAAACACAGATGTCTTAGACAATAGACAATAGCACCTTCTCCGTTTCCTCCTACTTTCTGTATCTTCATTTTCAATCCAAAGCTGGATGTTGCTTCTATGTGGGCAACGAATTAACTTGTTCTCATGCTCACTTTCTTGAATCTTCCGATTTTTCCACTATCTGGCTACGACTACAGAGTTACTTTCAAATTAAATTTATCTGTGTTGTATACCTCTCATCTAACTCCTCTGACAAAAAAAAAAAAAAAGTGAGGCACAACCTGACTCTCTTCTCTTTTGCGGCGATCTCCATTCTTGCAGACTTTAATTTTCACCACCAGCCTTGGATTTCTTCTCGCTTCACTGACCCTCTTGGTGACCAAGCCGTTCACTTTGCTATCCTCCTTGACCTAGAACAGTTATTGCAACATCCTACCCGTATTACTGATCGTCTTGGACATATGCCCAACATTCTTGAACTTTCCCTAACTTCTAATCCTTCTGCTTATTTTGTCACTCTATCTTCTCTGTTGGCCTCCCCCAATCATAATCTCATATCTGGATATTTTCCTATTGCTCCGATTACTATTCAGTATCCCACAATGCAGAGGTGTCTCTTGCGTTTTGCCTCTGCTAATTAAGGATGGGATGAAAACCTGAGGAGGTATTATGTTGGTTTTTCTTGGAAAGATTAAATGCTTCCATGTCAGAGACCCGTCTGTGTGCTAAACGCATTACAGAGGTGATTCTGTTTGGTATTTCTCTCGACCTAAACTTTCTAAACATTAGTTTAACACAGCCTGTTCTTTTTCTATATATAATGGAGTGGTGGCCCACAAAAGTTACTTGAGCCTTCCATCCCCTGAATTTCATGGACTTTATATTTCTGCCCGGAATTATGCTAAGTATGTTCTTCAACTAGTCAAAAAACTTCCTTCATTAATAGAAAGTGTCAAAATCAAAATATAAGTGTATTTTATTCAAAATAATTCTACGTTCTTGCAATAAAAAAAAATTCAGATATTCTTCGTCTTCGAGGAACTAACTAATTTGCCCTTTCCTTCGTATTCACAAGCCCTTCCTTCCTCCCGACTTATGAAAAAAAAAAAAAAAATCGGTGGAGTGCAGTTACCTACCGCTTGAGTGTTCCGGCCAGAACATGAACACCCTAGGGTGATAAAAGCACTCCATCCCTGGCATACAACGTGTCCCTGCCATAGACGCGGTCCCAGTTGTTGATGAATGTGCATCCATTACCTTAACAATAATTCGCGAGTCTGTGATTCACTGTAATAGCTCTGGTCAGCTCAGCACCAGCTCCACTCCTCGGAGAGACACCACATACCGGTGGAATCCATCTCTTGTCCATGATGTTAAACAGCGACTCTTTAAACTTCCTGAGCAGTTTTTTTTTCGCTCTTGACCTTTCTAAGGTTATTCCCTCCCGAATTGAAGAAAACAATGGGCCTATCTGCTACCTTCCTTATCCCTGCCCCTGGTAAACACGAACTTGTCCTGCGCTTCCTATCTCTGGCACAAAACGCACTAAGTGCCTAACCTGACGATCTCCAACCACAAGCAGTCTACCTGATGGCAGGGTAACCGCATCTGCACTTCCTTCTTTTCTGTCTCCTCCAGCCACGTCCACCTCCTCCGTCACTTCCTCTAACACAGTGAAGGGTTTTTTCGTCTTCACGTGGCGAGGGGGCTCCGAAAATCATCCTCTTCACGCCCCTGTACATAATCGACCAGTGCTCCTTACTGTTACTGGGTAAGGTGACAACAGTGCCAGACCCTCCTTCAGGTGCTGGGATTCTCTCACAAAATTTAGTCTTTAAGTTAGAGGCCTGCACCTCTGACACCTTTCGATGGAACTCACCTCTGAGACCTTTCCTTCTTGCTGGATGTTTGCCTACATTCAGATTGTTCCTTAAAACAGTGACCGGTCTCATCCCTCAGACTACTGCCCTATTGTTTTAATTTCCTGCCTCTTTAAAGTTTTTGTAACAATTCTCAGCAGGAAGATTAATAAACATCTATCACTTCACAACCTTATATAAAATCGCCAGTATGAGTTCCGCTGTAGGCGCTCTGCTAGTGATCTAACTTTCTCTGTTATTATAGTTTTGTTCATCCTCTTTTATGGATTTTGGTGAAAGTTTCGCTATCAAAAGACGTATCAAAAGTACTTGATAGAGTGTGAAACAAAGGTTTTATTTGCAAACTACGCTCCCAAAGGGTCTATTCTTATTTCTGCAATTTAATCTTAAGTTCCCTTTCTGACCGTTCTATTTCTGTTGTAGTAAACGGACAATGTTCTTTTAGGTGTATTAACACTGGTGTTCCATGGGGTTGTGTCACCCACTCTCTTCCTGTTATTTATCAGTGATCTTCTAAACCAAAATTTCTGTCCTATACACTCCTTCGGTGATGATGCATATATACATATAAAATAATATACAACGTTAGAGCACAAATGTTCAGGAAAGTATCCTTCTAATAAGGGAAGATTTAACTGCTATACAATTCGTAAGAAAATATAAAAAAAAAATATCTGTAAACTTAAAATTTAGCAATTTTCCAAGATCTCTCTCTCTCTCTCTCTCTCTCTCTCTCTCTCTCTCTCTCTCTCTCTCTCTCTCTCTCTCTCTCTCTCTCTCTCTCTCTCTCTCTCTCTCTCTCTCTCTCTCTCTCTCTCTCTCTCTCTCTCTCTCTCTCTCTCTCTCTCTCTCTCTCTCTCTCTCTCTCTCTCTCTCTCTCTCTCTCTCTCTCTCTCTCTCTCTCTCTCTCTCTCTCTCTCTCTCTCTCTCTCTCTCTCTCTCTCTCTCTCTCTCTCTCTCTCTCTCTCTCTCTCTCTCTCTCTCTCTCTCTCTCTCTCTCTCTCTCTCTCTCTCTCTCTCTCTCTCTCTCTCCACACACACACACACACACACGCACACACACAGACAAGAATCCAATATATATATATATATATATACTCGTATATATATATATATATATATATATATATATATATATATATATATATATATATATATATATATATATATATATATATATATATATATATATATATATATATATATATATATATATATATATATATATATATATATATATATATATATATATATATATATATATATATATATATACATATATATATATATATATATATATATATATATATATATATATATATATATATATATATATATATATATATATATATATATATATATATATATATATATATATATATATATGGAGGATAGCAAAGTTCAAGTTCAACATTGAAGCCTCCAAGAATGCTAGAACAACAAGTTTGCTAGAATACCACTTCTCTTTTAAACCTCATCTTCTTTTCTCACTGAAACTCAGGTCCTGAGGCAACTGATAGTAGCCCCTTTTCTGTTCCCTCCTACTTTCTCTATCCTCATTTTCAATCCAAAGCTGGATGTTGCGTTTATGTATGCAACGACTTAACCTGCTCTTGTGCCCACGCTCTTGAATCTTCCGAGTTTTCCACCATCTGGCTATGACTACAGAGTCACTCTCAAACTTGATTTATATGTGCTGTATACTTCTCCTTATAAGAAATTCTTTGACTACTTAACTTTCTGACTTTCTTCCCTTTTGCAGAGATCTCCATTATTGGAGACTTCAATGTTCACCACCAGCTTTGGCTTTCCTCTCCCTTCACTAACCATCCTGGTGATCTTGCCTTCAACTTTGCTATCCTCCACGATCTAGAACAATTGGTGAAACACCGTATTCGTATTCCTGACCGTCTTGGAGATACGCCCAACATTCTTGACCTTTTCCTGACCTCTAATCCTGCTTATGCTGTTGGGCTCCTCCGATCACAGTCTCATTCATATCTGTGTCTTGTCCTATCGCTCCAATCCCTCCTCAAGATCCTCCTAAGCTAAGGTGACACTGGCGTTTTGCCTCTGCTAGTTATGGGGACCTGGGGAGGTATTTTACTGATTTTCCTTGGAATGACTACTGCTTCAGTGTCATATACCTGTCTTTGTACGCCGAGCGCATAATAGACGTGATAGTGTCTGGCATGGAGGCGTACATTCCTCACTCTTTTTCTCGGCCTAGACCTTCCAAATCTTTGTTTAACACAGCTTGTTCTCGTGCTATATATGATAGAGAGGTGGCCCAAAAATGGTATTTAAGCCTTCCATCACCAGAATGTCATGCAATTTATATTTCTGTCCGGAACTATGCCAAGTCTTTTCTCCAACTAACCAAAAACTACTTCATTAACCAAAATTGTCAAAATCTTTCAAGATCTAACTCCCCCTCATGACATCTGTTATCTAGCTAAAAATATCTCCGATAACTTTTCTTCTTCTTTCCCTCATTTATTTCAACCAGATGGCATCACTGCCATCATATCTATCTCTAAACCTGAACTCTACGCTCAAACCTTTGCTAAAAACCCTATCATGGACGATTCAGGGCTTGTTCCTCCCTCTCCTCCACTCTCTGACTACTTCATGCTACCTATTAAAATTCTTTGCAATGATGTTTTCCATACCCTCGCTGTCCTAAATCCTCAGAAGGCTTATGAACCTGACGGGGTCCCTCCTATTGTTCTTCAAAACTGTGCCTCCATGCTAGCACCTTGCCTAGTAAAATTCTTTCAACTCAGTCTGTCAACGTCTACCTTTCCTTCCTGCAGGAAGTTTGCCAACATTCAGCCTGTTCCTTAAATGGGTGACTGTTCTGATCCCTAAAAATACCGTTCTATTGCTTTAATCTCCTGCCTATCTAAATTTTTTATTCTATTCTCAACAGGAAGATTCCTAAACATCTATCAATTCACAACCTTCTATCTGATCGCCAGTATGGGTTCCGTTAAGGCCGCTCTACTGGTGATCTTCTAGCTTTTATTACTGATTCTTGGTCATCCTCTTTAGAGATTTTGGTGAAACTTTTGCTGTTGCCTTGGATATATCAAAGGTTTTTGATACAGTCTGGCACAAACCTTTGATTTCTAAACTACCCTTCTACAGCCATCCTTCTCTCTGTAACTTCATCTCAAGTTTCCTCTCTGATCTTTTTATTGCTGCTGTGGTACATGGTCACTGCTTTTCTCCTAAATCTATAAACAGTGGTGTTCCTCAGGGTTCTGTCCTGTCACCCACTATCTTCTTATTATTCATCAATGACCTTCTAAACTAAATTTCTTGTCCTATCCACACCTACGATTATGATACTACCCTGCAGTTTTCCACGTCTTTTCATAGACGTCCAACCCTTTAGGAAGTAAACTTTTCACGCAGTGAAGCAACAAAATGCCTAAGTTCTTAGCTTTCTAAAATTTCTGATTGGCGCAGAGCAAACTTGGTATTGTTCAATGCCTCAAAAACTCAATTCCTCCATCTATCAGTTTGACACAACCTTCCAGACAACTATCTCTTCTTCTTCAGCGA